>NW_022437427.1:16523-51524 GCF_009761245.1 Sapajus apella
TTGTTTGTAATAATCTCTGATGATGGTTTGAATTTCTGTGGAATCTGTAGTGATACCCCCTTTATCATTTTTTATTGCATCAATTTGGTTATTCTCTCTTTTCTTTTTTATTAATCTGGCTAGTGGTCTGTCTATTTTGTTGATCTTTTCAAAAAACCAGCTCCTGGATTTATTGTTTTTTTGAAGGGATTTTGTGTCTCTATCACCTTCAGTTCTGCTCTGATCTTAGCTATTTCTTGTCTTCTACTGGACTTTGAGGTTTTTTGATCTTGCTCCTCTAGCTCTTTCAATTTTGACGATAGGGTGTCAATTTTTGATCTCTCCTTGCTTCTCATGTGGGCACTTATTGCTATATATTTTCCTCTGGAGACTACTTTAAATGTGTCCCAGAGATTCTGGTATGTTCTGTCTTCATTCTTGTTGGTTTCGAAGAACATCTTTATTTCTGTCTTCATTTCATTGTTTATCCAGTCACCATTGAAGAGCAAGCTGTTCAGTTTCCATGAAGCTGTGCGGTTCTGGGTTAGTTTTTGAATTCTGAGTTCTACCTTGATTGCACTGTGGTCTGAGAGGCTGTTTGTTACGATTTCCATTCTTTTGCATTTGCTGAGGAGTGATTTACTCCCAATTATGTGGTCAATTTCAGAGTAGGTGTTATGTGATGCTAAGAAGAATGTAAATTCTGTGGATTTGGGGTGGAGAGTTCTGTAAATGTCTGTTAGGTTTGCTTGGTCCAGGTCTGAGTTCAAGTCCTGAATATCCTTGTTAATTTTCTGTCTGGTTCATCTGTCTAATATTGACAATGGGGTGTTAAAGTTCCCCACTATTATTGTGTGGGAGTCTAAGTCTCTTTGTAAGTCATTAAGAACTTGCCTTATGTATCTGGGTACTCCTGTATTGGGCGTGTATATATTTAGGATGGTTAGCTCTTCTTGTTGCATTGATCCTTTTATCATTATGTAATGTCCCTCTTTGTCTCTTATGATCTTTGTTGCTTTAAATTCTAATTTATCCGAGATAAGAATTGCAACTCCTGATTTTTTTTTGCTCTCCATTTGCTTGGTAAATCTTCCTCCATCCCTTTATTTTGAGCCTTTGTGTAACCTTGCTTGTGAGATGCGTTTCCTGGATACAGCACACCGATGTGTTTTGGCTTTTGATCCAATTTGCCAGTCTGTGTCTTTTGATTGGGGCATTTGGTCCATTTACATTTAGGGTTAATATTGTTTTGTGTGAATTTGATACTGCCATTTTGGTGCTAGCTTGGTGTTTTGCCCTTTAGTTCAGCTGGTACTTGTTGTTCCTTTATATGTGTAGAGTCTCTTTCAGGAGCTCTTGTAAGAGCTGGCCTGGTGGTGACGAAATCTCTGAGTACTTGCATGTTCCCAAAGGATTTTATTTTTCCTTCACTTAGGAAGCTTAGCTTGGCTTGATAGGAGATTCTGGGTTGAAAGTTCTTTACTTTAATGATGTTGAATATTGGCCCCCACTCTCTTCTGGCTTGTAGGGTTTCTGCTGAGAGATCTGCTGTGAGTCTGATGGGCTTCCCTTTGTGGGTAACCCGGCCTTTCTCTCTGGCTGCCTTTAGTATTTTCTCCTTCATTTCAACCGTGGTGAATCTGACGATTATGTGCCTTGGGGTGCTCTTCTTGACTAATATCTTTGTGGTGTTCTCTGTATTTCCTGGACTTGAATGTTTGCCTGCGTTGCTAGGTTGGGGAAGTTTTCCTGTATAATATCCTGAAGAGTATTTTCCAGCTTGGATTCATTCTCTTCGTTGCATTCAGATACCCCTATCATACGTAGATTAGATCTCTTCACATAGTCCCACATTTCTTGGATATTTTGTTCATTCCTTTTTACCCTTGTTTCTCCAGTCTTGCCTTCCCGTTTTATTTCATTGAGTTGATCTTCGACCTTTGATATCCTTTCTTCTGCTTGGTCAATTCTGCTGTTGATACTTATACATGCTTCACGAAGTTCTCGTGTTGCTTTTTTTAGCTCCATCAATTCACTTATATTCCTTTCTATTTTGTCCATTCTCATTAGCATTTCGTCAAATCTTTTTTCAAGGTTCTTAGTTTCTTTGCATTTGTTTAGAACATGTTTTTTATGTTCACAGAAGTTTCTTACTACCCACCTTCTGAAGTCTGATTCTGTCATTTCATCACACTCATTCTCCCTCCAGCCTTGTTCCCTTGCTGGTGAGGAGTTGTGATCCCTTGTAGGAGGAGAGGTGTTCTGGTTCTGGTGTTTTCATCCTTTTTGCGCTGGTTTCTTCCCATCTTTAAGGATTTATCCACCTGTTGACTTTGTAGTTGCTGGCTTTCAGATTGGGTCTCAAATCTTTCAGATTGATGTTCTGTTTGTTGATGATGAGGTTTTTTCTGTTTCTTGGTTTTCCTTCTGACAGTCTGGCCCTTCTGCTGAAGGTCTGCTGAGGTTCACTCCAGGCCCTTATTGCCTGGGGTTCACCTGCTGCAGCTGCTGAACAGTAAGCGTTGTTACCAGTTTTCTTCTTCGAAGCATGAAGAAAAATTTGAATCACTTCCAAAGCTGTGCACCACTTAGGCAAATCAGTGACAAGTTAGTATTTTCAGTAACTGGCACTCACAGGCAAATGTGTAATGGATTAATCCCATATTATTTAAATGCTTCCAAAAAGCAGTAGGAAAATTGCCATTAGAGATAAACTGACAAATATAGCCAATAGGCAAGTATTTGACAATTCTGTCAACTTATTTTAAAAACTGAACTTATCAAAATTGCCATTCTCTAAGCCAGCGATCTGAGTTTCCATAGAGGATGGAGTGGAATGGAGGGACCTCTGTATAGATCTACCTTCTCGGGGAGTGGGATGGTTCAGCAATTACCAGAGTAACATATGAAGAAATAGGAGATTCCTACATGCTCCTGTGGATCCAGAAGAGACCATTAACAGGGCTGGAAGATTTCCAGCTCAGGTACCCATGAAGACCATATATTTGGTGAATCCATGCAATGATAGTTAGAATAAAAGCACATTTCTCTGAATATTATAAAGCCATTACTCATAAAAATTTTACAGACTTTTATCTAAAGAAATTTCCAGGAAAGTGTTAAGAACTAGTATTGCAATTAAGGTGTGGAGGATAGATGCAGGACCTGAGAGCTGGTCTGAGGAGCAATGACTTAATGCTGTTAGTGGGAATTCTCTTACTCACTGCGGGATGCAGAGGAGAATTCTGCTTCCTCAGGCTAAGGCTTCTGCTCATCTATTCCCTCCCTATCAAGTCCCTTCTTCTCTGAGGGCTGATGCATCCCAGCCTGCATTTGGAGCATTTTCTCATGAAGAGCTCTCTTACAGTCATCTTTGAGAGGAAGGACAGAGAAGAAAGTTGTCTATGTCTCCACAATGGCCAGGTTTTTCTCCAAAGCTACCAAAAGGAATTGAAAAAAAGTCATGGGTTACAGAAGTTGGATTATTACTGGGGATCGTGTAGGAGGGTGGAATTGCAAGAGCAGAGCCCACGAAGAAGTAAGGAGTGAGCCTACAATGTGCCCCCTTGAGGAGAACATCCTCAGCCACAAGGGCCCAGCCACCCACTGGGTTAAGGAGAGAAACAGCATGTACTGGGGACTGAGAGTGCTGCGATGAGGAGGAAAGGGAGGGTGCACAATGTTTTAGAAGAAAACACAGGCAAATGATTAAAAAAATGAATGAAAAGAAACGAGGTTTAAATTGAGCTAAGGGGTATTTTTGTTTCTTATAGTTGAGATAAGGAACCCAGGGAATGTCGCTTCAGAGGTCAGGAAGCATTTTAGCTTCCAAAAGTTTTGAGAGTCATGAAGGCAGGGACACACTTTGAGATGCCAGAGCTCAAATCCCATATCACTGGGACATCAACAACAGTGCTATGGGGAAGACTCGGGGTGCCAACTCTTGAGTCGAAATCACAGAATTAGAATGTGGAGGTAGGTACAGAAGCCTGGAAAGTCCCGAATTCTGATGGCCTGCCACACTCAATGCAAGGCTGCCTGTTTCACCCTGGAGGTCCCTATATCAGTGGAGGACATCCCCTCATCAGCCAGCTTTAATATTTGTATACACTTTTGCTTGTATTGCCAATCAATTTCTAACCACAGCAAAATAACCTAAGCACGCCTCTCCTTGAAAACATCCACATATTTTCTCAGCACATTTTATTTTCTTGAGGACAGTTTCAATAAAAACATTTCTTGTGGCTTTTCCTCAATAATTTTTTCTTTAACTTCTGGTGATTCTTACTGTTCCTTTTCAGGAACTCTCCAGGTTTTCACTTCCTATATTCTCACAAGAATATAGTGACCTAAACTGGAGTATAAACATCTAAGTATGACTAATAAATTTAGCATCATGCTGTTTTACCTTTAATACATAATAAATAATACATCCCAATGCAATACTTGCTTCCTTTCCCTTGCAGTAGCAATGTGTAGGGGTTTCATTTAATATAATGAAGTCCATTTTAACCTTCCAAACTCCCACCCACCCACTTTTGTTTGCACTCATGGGAAGGCTCAGTCTATATTTGCTTTGCCCACATTCCTAGGCTACAAACTTTTAGGCCTCCCCATTAGTAAGGCACCATTTTTTGGAGGGTACTGAATTTTTGTTTCTGTCTCCTTTGCACCCCTACCAATGAAAGCTGCTTTCAGCCACTCTCTGCTAGCCTCTCACCAACACAGAGCTGAATTTGCAAATACCTTGAGGGGAAAACCTTTACCAAGTGTTCAGTTCACGTCTCAATTCACTCTAGAATCTCGGCTTTTCAAGTCAGAATACCTGGAGAGTTCCACATGTCTACCACTCCCCACCCCCATGAGGTTACTTAAAGTGCTACTGTTTTCTCTAACTCTTAACCACTACCCTCTCCCCAGCTTCTCACCCTCTGGTCCCTTGCCAAGAACTAGCAAACGCCCTCAGGAGGAAAAAATTGTTTCATTTCAAGAGCTTCTCTCTCTCTCTCTCTTTCTCTCTCTCTGTTTCTCTCTTTCTCTCACTCACTCTCTCTCTCCACCCCATTTCTGTAGCAGGCCCTGTGGTTCCAAGCATTTGAAAGACTTCAAATAGAATTTCTTTAAACCAGATTTTATCTACTTCTTTTCAAAGGGAGTGCTGGTTTGCTACAAAATTCCATAGTAACTGAAAAAGGAAATCTACAAATTACAGGCAAATCAAATTTTCCTACGTTGATTTCTGAAGAAAACAAAAAAAGAGAAGAGGTCCCTGGTAGTTACATTCTTGCTTTATTCTTGTAATTCCTGGGTTAAGTTTGAATGGATATTAAAGGCTTTTGCTAGAATCATGTGCAAAAGACTGTCTATCATGAGCTAAACAATCATGTCTGTCCAAGGTCCAAGAACTTGATATAGTTGGATCCAGTCCCCTGATTCCCTAACAGAGATCTTGTAGCAGGATAGACTCCTGCTATAGGACTCTATGTCTGCACTTTGAGTAGGCCCTTCAAGTAACCAGTTTTTCAGACACCTGGCCATGAATGTGGGGAGAAGAGGTCAACCAAACCATTGAACACTCCTAATTTATTTTAGGGAATGTTGAAAGTTCTCACTGGTACAGTTAGAAAGGAAAACAAAGACATAATTGTTGTACTGGAGCGAGCATAGAAAGTCAACACCAAGACAAAAGTATGCCAAATTGCAGGGTCTTTATTGCCAGCAGCCACGGAGAACTCGCCTCTCTCCAACCTGTGGTCCCGAAAGAAGGGTGTTACGACCTTTATACCTGTAAATCAACTCGGCGGTCAGGGTGGGGGCAGAGGTGTATGGGAGGGGCTTCAGACATTCCAAGGGCCAGTGGATTCTGTAAATTACCTCTTGGGTGGAGATGAGGGTGAGGGGCTCCGAACATTAGGGCCAGGGGACTTTAGACATTCCGATTTTTACTTAAGTGGCTCACAGAAGTTAAGATAAGTGTTACTTTACACATGGTCTGGGTAGGGTGGAAATTACAGACCTTAATTACTTATTACAAGACACAGGGGCCAAGATGGCATGGGTATGGACTGCCTGCCGGTCACATTAGGGGTTACAGAGAACAGTTTCAACAGAAAGCTGAGGTATGGTTAAGGTATGCAGTTTTATGGGGTGTTTACCATGTCACATTATAATAGTAATAATAGTAATAACTGATTAAAGAGCATTATTCCATGACTGGCATGGTTCCTAAGTGCTTTACTGTGGAGTAACTTATTTCATCCACATAACAACCCTGTAAGATAGTGGGTTTTTGTAGTTGTTGTTGTTGTGGTTTTCTTGTTTTTTGTTGTTTTTTGAGACGGAGTCTTACTTTGTCACCCAGGCTGTAGGGCAGTGGCATGATGTTGGCTAACTGCAACCTCTGCCTCCCAGGTTCAAGCCTCCTGAATACCTGGATCACAGGTGCCTGTCACCACACCCAGCTAATTATTGCATTCTTAGTAGAGACAGGGTTTCACCATGTTGGCCAGGCTGGTCTCAAACTCCTGACCTCAGGTGATCTGCCAGCCATGGCCTACCAAAGTGCTGAGACAGGCTGAGACACTGTGCGCAGCTGATAGTGTTTATTATTATAATCCCTTGATGCAGATGAGAACATTGTACTCATTCTACTGATAACATTATTGATTGAGCAATTATTAAATCTAGGCACATCCTGCAAATAAGGTATTATTACCATCCTCATATTACAGTTGAAAAAAATATTGAGGTACAAAAAGCTTGTAAGTAGCCCAAGGGCACAGACAAAAAGAAACAAGATTTCACCCAGAACACCTCCCTGCACAGGTCACAAAAAATCTCTCTTGTTCCCTTGTCAAAAAACTTCTGTACTTTCCAACTACATTTCTTCCCAGCACAAACTTCTGGGAGAATGAGAAGCAGCCGCTACATGACAGGAGGGGAAGGGAGGTATTGCCTTCAAGGGAGCTGACCACCCTGGGAATTATAAAAGGTCAATAACAATGATGCCCCTGGGTGGGCTCAAACCACCAACCTTTCTGGTTAACAGCCAAACGCGCTAACCAATTGCACCACAGAGACACAGAAAGAAATATTCCTTCATTCTAAAAGAGAGTAAGCTGTCACTAAATGCTAGCTAACAGAGTTGTCCTTCTGCAAATGACTGAGTAATCTCCAATGCCTCGGATAGCCAGAGCAGTCAGAGGGACAAAACCTGTGTCTTGTCTGTCAAGTTTGAAACCTGTGCATTTGGTGATTCTGAAACACCCCGTTCCCTGCTTTGCCCCCTCACCTGCCTCAGAAGCCAGAGTCTCTGGAGATGCCAGGATTGCAACTCCTGTTAAAGCAACTTGGGCCCCAGGGAAGCTGACTGCCCAGGGTGCTCAATGAGGACGTGTTGAATTAATAATACATTTGAGAGGCTGAGTACACAATCGGACAATGGCCTGACTGTATTATAAAAAGAGAACTTTAATCTAAAAACTGGGGCCACCTGCCCAGGAAATCAACCTCCTTATGTACAAATAAACAACCAGGGAAGCCAGCCTGCTATTATACAAGTCAGACATGCTGGTAGCCAGACGGTTTAACAAGCAATAGTCTGTAACAATCCTCTGGAAAGGGCCTGAGCTTGGTTAGTAATTGACACTTTCCCTAATTTATGTTCCCACTTGCAAAGTAGGACCCATCAGTGAAAGCCAAATATGCACCCCTAACCAAGCACACAGGATGCCCCGCTTCTGGTTCACCCCTGGGCAGCTTCCCCACGCCAACAGCCTCCAATCAGGGCACACCTGAAGCCTTCCCTGTCCTCAGCTGTAAAGCCCTCCCACTCCTCTGCCTGCCTGCAAAGCTTTCTCAAAATGTAAGTACTGGTGGCTGATGCCCTTATGTCAGAATAAATAACCATTGCATTTTTTATTTGGTTAGCCTTCATTTCCACACTCTGTCATCTTTAAGCTTTTAGTCCTTTGAACAATTCTGAGAGTGGAAAATAAATGAAAGGTTTTTTCAAAGGGGGGAGTTCTTTTTTAAAAGTCTTTCTTCTGGTCCCATGGGGTAGGCAACAAAGGGGTGTGGAGTGCACCATCTGCGCTACTGCAGCTCCTGGCTCTCAACAGAACGGAGATCTGAGGGGTCTGTGGGGTCAGCAGGCAACAGCAGGAAAGGGGCAGAGACCAAAGGAGCCATGAAGAGAGGAACGGCACATAGGGACAATGAGATCTCTCGGGAGACTTATGGGGAGGCAAAATCTGGTTGTGAGAGATGCGAATGGTTTTTGTCATGCATTTGAATGGAAAAAAAATAGAAAAGAACTTGAAAGAGAAAAAAAATGCAAGAACTTCTAGCTATACAAGAATGAAATGGGAAAATATTGTGGATATTTTTGCATCAAAAATATTAAAAGCAGCCCAGTGGCCACCCCAGACTATCATGCGCCATGGTGGTATAATAGCGTTCTTCATTGTGGCCGACTCATCCGTGGCTGGAATTGGAGCCAGAGCAGCATCTGGCTCCTTTCCTGGCAAGATTTGGTATATGTTACAGTTTCACTTTTTAAATTCCCTACCAACTGCACCCAGGAGCTGTGGTCAGAGAGCAAGGTTTACTGTGTCTCCCTGTGAGGCACTCAGGACTACAGAAGGAAACCCCAACAGTGCATTAACCTAGGGCAGAGTCTTTGGAGAAGGTTAGAAGGGGCTGTGTATCTGCGCACGTGCAGGAACCATCGCAAATGGTAAAGCTCCGACTCTCCAGGAGCCTTGTCTGTGGCTTAGCTGATGTAATGGTGTGGTAATAACCATTTTTCTGGTTTAGATATTTCAAAGGGCAGTAAGTCCATTTTAGATGCAATGACAATGAGTTTTGTATAAGTTCTCATTCAACAGGGTATTTTACAATAAAATCTGATCATATAAAACCCAATCAATATAATATAACCTAAACTGGATGCCATCTTTCTCCTCCCCTACCCCATATTTTGGCAGGTGGGGGGAGCACTGACAGTACATTATTGATGTATAATTTCACATAGAGTAAAACACACAAGCCGTAAGGGCATAGAAATGTAACTATCACCTAGATCAAGTTATAGAAAATTTCCATTAGCCCAGAAAGGTTAGTAGCCTGCTTTAGATTCCCACTGACCTTCTTTCACTTAGGCAAACCATTCTGATTTCTATGTTGACAGATGAATGTTGACTGTTTCTGAAATTCACATAAACGAATATACTTTTCTATGTCTGGCTTCTACTTTCATGCAGCATAATGTTTTTGAAATGCATCCATGTTTTGAGTGTACTATTTTGGTGTTATGGATGACTGCTATTTCTATGTGGATGCTTGGGTTATTTCCAATTCTAGCTCTCATGAACAAAGCTGCTATATTCGAGTGCAATTCTTTTTGTAGACATGTACACTCATTTTTCTTGAGTTTATACTTTGAAGTGGAGTTGCTAGGTCATGGAGTAGGTCTAAATTTAACTTTATTATTGACTGCCAAACAGTTTTCCAGAATGGTTGTGCTATTTTACCTTCTCACCAGCAATGAGAGTATAGTTACTCCACATTCTTGTCAGTACATCTTGTCTTTCAAATTTTGAACTGTTAAAATACCTTAAACCAAGTTTAAGGTAAAATACATTTTACTGTTCGAGCTGTTAAAATACCTTAAACCAAGTAGCTTACAAACAACAGAAATTTATTTTTCACAGTTCTGGAGGCTGGAAAGTCTAAGTTCAAGGCGCCAGCAGATTCTGTGTCTGATGAGGGCTCACTTTCTGGTTCATAGGCCGTGCCTTCTCCATGTGTCCTCACGTGGTGGAAGGGCAAACAGGCTCCCTTCAGCCGCTTTTATAGAGATACTAATCCTATGCACGCAGGCAGAGTCCTCATGATCTGATCACCTTCCAATGGCCTAAACCTCCTGTTATCACCAACTCGGGGATTAAGAGTTCAACAAATAAATTTGGTGACACACAAATATTCAGACCATAGCAGTGCATAAACGTATCTCATCACTGAGGTCTTAATTTGTGTTTCCCTAACAAGTAATGATTTTGAACATTTTCTCTTATGTCTTTTGGCCATTTAGAAATTTTGTATGTGTGAAGAAAGCCTATTCTAGTATTTTGCTCACTTTTAAGTAGTGTGGCTTTCATTACTGATTTCAAAAATTTCTCTTTAAATATTTGATATCTGAGTCATTTTTCTTTTTATTATTTATTTATTTAATTATTTTCTTCCCCATTTATTTTATTGCATTTTAGGTTTTGGGGTACATGTGAAGAACATGCAAGATTGTTGCATAGGTACACACATGGCAGTGTGATTTGCTGCCTTCCTCCCCATCACCTACATCTGGCATCTCTCCCCTTGCTATCTCTCCCCAGCTCCCCACCCCCCACCGTCCCTCCCCTATTTCCCCCCAGCTGACCCCAGTGTGTAGTGCTCCCCTCCCTGTGTCCGTGTGTTCTCATTGTTCAACACCCGCCTATGAGTGAGAACATGCGGTGTTTGATCTTCTGCTCTTGTGTCAGTTTGCTGAGAATGATGGTTTCCAGGTTCATCCATGTCCCTACAAAGGACCCAAGCTCATCGATTTTGATGGCTGCATAATATTCCATGGTGCATATGTGCCACATTTTCCCTATCCAGTCTATTGTATATGGGCATTTGGGTTGGTTCCAGGTCTTTGCTATTGAAAACAGTGCTGCAATGAACATTGGTGTGCACGTGTCCTTATAGTAGAACGATTTGTAACCCTTTGGATATACACCCAGTAATGGGATTGCTGGGTCAAATGGAATTTCTATTTCTAGGTCCTTGAGGAATCGCCACACTGTCTTCCACAATGGTTGAACTAATTTACACTCCCACCAACAGTGCAAAACTGTTCGTTTTTCAAGAATGGTTGTGCTGTTTTACCTTCTCGCTAGCAATGAAAGTATAGTTACTCCACATTCTTGTCAGTACATCTTGTCTTTCAAATTTTGAGCTGTTAAAATAAACCGGGTTTAAGGTAAAATACATTTTACTGTTTGAGCTGTTAAAATACCTTAAACTGAGTAGCTTACAAATAACAGAAATTTATTTCTCACAGTTCTGGAGGCTGGGAAGTCCAAGTTCAAGGTGCCAGCCACTTCTGTGTCTGCTGAGGGCTCACTCTCTGGTTCATAGGCCGTGCCTTCTCCATGTGTCCTCACATGGTGGAAGGACAAACAAGCTCCCTCCAGCCTCTTTTATAGAGATACTAATCCTATGCATGCAGGAAGAGTCCTCATGATCTGATCACTTTCCATGGGCCTACACCTCCTATTGTCACCAACTTGGGGATTAGGACTTCAACAAATAAATTTAGTGGGGGAAAGGCAGACAAAGAAGCGTTCAGACCATAGCAGTGCACAAAGGTGTCTCATCACTGAGGTTTTAATTTATCATAACAAGTAATGATTTTGAACATTTTCACTTATGTCTTTTGGCCATTTAAAAATTTTATATGTATGAAGAAAGCCTATTCTAGCTTTTTGCTCACTTTTAAAAAATGTAGCTTTTATTATTGATTTCTAAAATTTCTCTTTAAATATTCGATATCTGAGTCATTTTTCAAATAAGCATACTGCAAATATCTACTCACAGTCTATGGCTTGCCTTCTTTCTTATGGTAATTTTTTGATCAGCAGCAGTTTTTAATTTTGATGAAGTCCAATTTTCTTTTTTTTTTAATTTTGTGACCTCTAAGGCATCTTTCCTACCCCAAATTATGAATATATTTTCCTACATTTTCTTCCAAAAATGTGTGTTTATATTTGTAATTCTATAATTCTTCTCAATTTCATCTCTTGATCTCAGCACAATGCTTAACCGCTATAAAATCTGCAGTCTGCAGACCAACAGTCCAATCGCCCAGAAACTTGCATAACCCTTCATGTAACAACATTTAGAGTAGCTTCCTGTTGTGCTCTTTGACAATCCTTGTGCTCCCACTCCTCACTCACTCCCTCTCTTGCTTTCTCCCTTCTTCTCTCTCCTCTTCTCAACCTCACAAGAGAAAACCAGAAAGATCTAAAACTAAGGAGAAGAAATACCTGGTCTAATCTGTGCTCAAGATATTAGAGCACAAGAGGAAGAAAGACTGAGTCTGATCTGTGCTCAAAACACACCTGTATTCTGGTTTGTAAATCTGGTTCTGCTCCTGTGTGACCTTGGATAAATAAGCTTTATGTGCCTCAATTCTTTCTTCTGTAAAATGGGGCTAATAAGAGTAGTCTTAGGACAAGCATGGTGGCTTATGCTTGTACTCATAGCACTTTGGTATGCTGAAGCATGTAGATCACTTGAGGTCAGGAGTTCAAGATCAACCTGGGCAACATGGTGAAACTCTGTACAACTAAAAGTACAAAATTTATGGGAGGCTGAGGCAGGAAAATTGCTTGAACCCGGGAGGCGGAGGTGGCAGTGAGCTGAGATTGTGCCACTGCACTCCAGCCTAGTGTCTGGCAATGGAGCAGGCATCTGTCTCAAAAAAAAAAAACAAAATTCAGCTTGGCATGGTGGTGGGCATCTGTAATCTCAGCTACTCAGGAAGCTGAGACAGGTGAATTTGTTGAATCCAGGAGTCGGAGGTTGGAGTAAGCTGAGATCACACCACTGCACTCCAGCCTGGGGGACAGAGCAAGACTCCACCTCAAAAAAAAGTAGTCTACTTCACTTTGCCATTCTTACTTTTGTCTGGATTTGGTTGACAATTAATAATCAATCAGAATCATCCTCCTCACTGTCATTTTCCTCTGCATTATTTTTTAAAGCAACTGTGCTGATGTGAGGTTTTGCATCTTACATTAAATTAGTTTTGCTTCTTCTAAGAATTCCTGTAGATGGGCTGAGGAAGTATGCACAGTGTTGCATGCAGTTCTTTATGCATAATGTCTCTGAGTTTTATTCATTTTGCTGAGTATGTCAGATGTTCTTTCCTTTGTATTGCTGAGTAGTATTCCATTGAACAAACATACCACAATTTATTTACCAGTGTCCTGATAATAGACACTTGGTTTGTTTGTAGTTTTGTCTATTGTGAATAAAGCTGCTATGAATATTTTGTTATAATTTCTGTGTGTGTGTGTGTGTACATATGTTTTAAAGTCTCTTGGCAAAATATCTAAGTGAAGAATTGCTAGAAAAAAAGAATGGTTATGTTGAAATGTAAAGGAGGCTGTCAAACCAAAGTGATTATAATGTAGCATTTTTCATTCCCACTAAAAATGTGTGAGTTTTGGTGTTCCATACCATCACCAAGATTTGGTGTTTTATTTTTTCTTCTTTTCCCCATTTATTTATTTTATTGCATTTTAGGTTTTGGGGTATATGTGAAGAACATGCAAGATTGTTGCATAGGTACACAAGTGGCAGTGTGATTTGTTGCCTTCCTCCCCATCACATACACCTGGCATCTCTCCCCTTGCTGTCTCGCCCCAGCTCCCCAACCCCCACCATCCCTCCCTTATTTCCCCCCAACTGAACCCAGTGTGTAGTGCTCCCCTCACTGTGTCCATGTGTTCTCATTGTTCAACACCCACCTATGAGTGAGAACATGCAGTGTTTGATCTTCTGCTCTTCTGTCAGTTTGCTGAGAATGATGGTTTCCAGGTTCATGAATGTCCCCACAAAGGAGACAGACTCATCGTTTTTGATGACTGCATAAGATTCCATGGTGTATATGCGCCACATTTTCCCTGTCCAGTCTATCATTGATGGCCAATAGTGGTGGCTCCAGGTCTTTGCTATTGTAAACAGTGCTGCAGTGAACATACGTGTGCACATGTCTTTATAGTAGAATGATTTATAATCCTTTGGATATATACCCAGTAGTGGGATTGCTGGGTCAAGTGGAATTTCTATTTCTAGGTCCTTGAGGAATCGCCACACTGTCTTCCACAATGGTTGAACTAATTTACACTCCCACCAACAGTGCAAAAGTGTTCCTATTTCTTCACATCCTCTCCAGCATCTGTTGTCTCCAGATATTTTAATGATCGCCATTCTAACTGGTGTGACATGGTATCTCAATGTTGTTTTTATTTGCATTTCTCTGATGACCAGTGATGAGCATTTTTTTGGTATGTATGTTGGCCTCATGTATGTCTTCTTTTATAAAGTGTCTGTTCATATCCTTTGCCCACTTGTGAATGGGCTTGTTAGTTTTTTTCTTGTAAATCTGTGGTAGTTCTTTGTAAATTCTGGATATCAGCCCTTTGTTAAATGGGTAAGCTGCAAAATTTTTTTCCCATTCTGTTGGTTGCTGATTCACTCTAATGACTGTTTCTTTTGCTGTGCAGAAGCTGTGGAGTTTGATTAGATCCCATTCGTCTTTCTTGCTTTTGCTGTCAAGGCTTTTGGTGTTTTGGTCATGAAGTCCTTTCCTACACCTATGTCCTGAATGGTTTTGCCTAGATTTTCTTCTAGGGTTTTTATGGTGTTAGGTCTTATGTTTAAGTCTTTAATCCATCTGGAGTTAATTTTAGTGTAAGGTGTCAGGAAGGGATCTAGTTTCTGCTTTCTGCACATGACTAGCCAGCTTTCCCAACACCATTTATTGAACAGGGAATCCTTTCCCCATTGCTTGTTTTTGTCTGGTTTGTCAAAGATCAGATGGTTGTAGATATGTTGTGTTGCCTCCAAGACCTCTGTTCTGTTCCATTGGTCTATATCTCTGTTTTGGTACCAGTACCATGCTGTTTTGACTACTGTAGCTTTGTAGTATAGTTTGAAGTCCGGTAGTGTGATGCATCCCGCTTTGTTCTTTTTGCTTAGAATTGACTTGGCTATGCGGACTTTCTTTTGGTTCCATATGAAGTTTAAGGTGGTTATTTCCAGCTCTGGAAAGAAGGTCATTGGTAGCTGGATGGGGATAGCATTGAATCTGTAAATTACTTTCAGCAGTATGGCCATTTTCACGATATTGATTCTTCCTAACCATGAACATGGAATGTTTCTCCATCTGTTTGTGTCCTCTCTTATTTCGGCGAGCAGTGGCCTGTAGTTCTCCTTGAAGAGGTCCTTTACGTTCCTTGTTAGTCGTATTCCCAGGTATTTTATTCTCTTTGTGGCAATTGTGAATGGAAGTTTGTTCTTGATTTGGCTCTCTTTAAGTCTGTTATTGGTGTATAGGAATGCATGTGATTTTTACACATTGATTTTGTATCCTGAGACTTTGCTGAAGTTGCTTATCAGTTTCAGGAAATTTGGGGCAGATGATGGGGTATTCTAGATATACAATCATGTCGTCTGCAAATAGAGACAATTTGACTTCCTCTTTTCCTATTTAAATGCCCTTTATTTCTTTTTCTTGCCTGATTGCTCTGGCTAGAACTTCTAATACTATATTGAATAGCAGTGGTGAGAGAGGGCAACCTTGTCTCGTGCCACATTTCAAGGGGAATGCTTCCAGTTTTTGCTCATTCAGTATGATATTGGCTGTTGGTTTGTCATAAATAGCTTTTAATATTTTGAGGTACGTTCCATCAATGCCTAGCTTATTGATGGTTTTTAGCCTAAAGGGCTGCTGAATTTTGTCCAAGGCCTTCTCTGCATCAATTGAGATAATCATGTGGTTTTTGTCTTTGGTTCTGTTTATGTGGTGTATTACGTTTATAGACTTGTGTATGTTGAACCAGCCTTGCATCCCCGGGATAAAGCCTACTTGATCATGGCGGATAAGCTTTTTGATATGCTGTTGCAATCGGCTTGTCAGTATTTTATTGAAGATTTTTGCATCTATGTTCATCATGGATATTGGCCTGAAGTTTTCTTTTCTTGTTGAGCCTCTGCCGGGTTTTGGAATCAGGATGATGTTGGTGTCCTAAAATGATTTGGGAAGAATTACCCCTTTTTGTTTTGTTTGGAATCGTTTCAGAAGGAATGTTACCAGCTCCTCTTTGTGTGTCTGGTAGAATTTGGCTGTGAACCCGTCTGGATCTGGGCTTTTTTTGGGTGGTAAGCTCTTAATTGCTGCTTCAACTTCAGACCTTGTTATGGGTCTGTTCAGGGTTTCGGCTTCTTCCTGGTTTAGCCTTGGGAGGAGACAAGTGTCCAGGAATTTATCCATTTCTTCCATGTTTATTAGTTTGTGTGCATAGAGTTGTTTGTAATAATCTCTGATGATGGTTTGAATTTCTGTGGAATCTGCGGTGACATCCGCTTTATCATTTTTTATTGCATCAATATGGTTATTCTCTCTTTTCTTTTTTATTAATCTGCCTAGTGGTCTGTCTATTTTGTTGATCTTTTCAGCTCCTGGATTTATTGATTTTTTGAAGGGTTTTTGTGTCTCTATCTCCTTCAGTTCTGCTCTCATCTTAGCTATTTCTTGTCTTCTGCTAGACTTTGAGGTTTTTTGATCTTGCTCCTCTAGCTCTTTCAGTTTTGACGGTAGGGTGTCAATTTTTGATCTCTCCTTGCTTCTCATATGGGCACTTATTGCTATATATTTTCCTCTAGAGACTGCTTTAAATGTGTCCCAGAGATTCTGGTATGTTGTGTCTTCATTCTCGTTGGTTTTGAAGAACATCTTTATTTCTGTCTTCATTTCATTGTTTATCCAGTCCACATTCAAGAGCAAGTTGTTCAGTTTCCATGAAGCTGTGCGGTTCTGGGTTAGTTTTGAATTCTGAGTTCTAACTTGATTGCACTGTGGTCTGAGAGACTGTTTTTTACAATTTCCGTTCTTTTGCATTTGCTGAGGAGTGATTTACTCCCAATTATGTGGTGAATTTTAGAGTAGGTGTGATGTGGTGCTGAGAAGTATGTCTATTCTGTGGATTTGGGGTGGAGGGTTCTGTAAATGTCTCTTAGGTTTGCTTGGTCCAGTTCTGTGTTCAAGTCCTGGATATCCTTGTTAATTTTGTGTCTGATTACTATGCCTAATATTGACAATGGGGTGTTAAAGTCTCCCACTATTATTGCGTGAGAGTCTAAGTCTCTTTGTAAGTCTTTAAGAACTTGCCTTATGTATCTGGGTGCTCCTGTATTGGGTTCGTATATATTTAGGATCGTTAGCTCTTCTTGTTGCATTGATCCTTTTACCATTTAGTAATGTCCTTCTTTGTCTCTTTTGATCTTTGTTGCTTTAAAGTCTAATTTATCAGATATGAGAGTTGCAACTCCGGTTTTTTTTGCTCTCCATTTGCTTGGTAACTCTTCCTCCATCCCTTTATTTTGAGCATTTGTGTATCCTTCCATGTGACACGGGTTTCCTGGATACAGCAGACCGATGGGTTTTGTCTTTTTATCCAATTTTCCAGTCTGTGTCTTTTGATTGGGGCATTTAGTCCATTTACATTTAGGGTTAATATTGTTATGTGTGAATTTGATACTGCCATTTTGGTGCTAGTTGGCTGTATTGCCCATTAGTTGATGCAGATTCTTCATTGTGTTGATTCTCTTTACCATTTGGCATGTTTTTGGAGTCCCTGGCACTGGCTGTTCCTTTCTATGTGTAGAGCCTCTTTCAGAAGCTCTTTTAAAGCTGGCCTGGTGGTGATGAAATCTCTGAGTACTTGCATGTTCACAAAGGATTTTATTTTTGAAGGTTAGTTTGGATAGGAGATTCTGGGTTGAAAGTTCTTGTCTTTCAGGATGTTGAATATTGGCCCCCACTCTCTTCTGGCTTGTAGGGTTTCTGCTAAGAGATGTGCTGTGAGTCTGATTGGCTTCTCTTTGTGGGTAACCCGACCTTTCTCTCTGGCTGCCCTTAGTATTTTCTCCTTCATTTCCATCCTGGTGAATCTGACGATTATGTGCCTTGGGGTTGCTCTCCTTGATGTATAATATGCTAAAGAGTATTTTCCTGCTTGGATTCATTCTCTTCATCACATTCAGGTCCGCCTATCAAACCTAGATTAGGTCTTTTCACATTGTCCCACATTTCTTGGAGACTTTGTTCATTCCTTTTTACCCTTTTTTCTCTATTTTTGCCTTCCCGTTTTATTTCATTGAGTTGATCTTCAACCTTTGATATCCTTTTTTCTGCTTGGTCAATTCGGCTGTTGATACTTGTGCTTGCTTCGTGAAGTTCTCGCGTTGTATTTTTCAGATCCATCAAGTCATTTATCTTCCTTTCTGTTTTGTCCATTCTTGTTAGCATTTTGTCAAATCTTTTTTCAAGGTTCTTAGATTCTTTGCATTGGGTTAGAACATGTTCTTTTAATTCACAGAAGTTTCTTACTACTCACTTTCTGAAGTCTGTTTCTGTCATTTCATCACACTCGTTCTCCATCTAACCTTGTTCCCTTGCTGGTGAGGAGTTGTGATCTCTTTTCAGAGGAGAGGTGTTCTGGTTTTGGGTGTTTTCATCCTTTTTGCGCTGGTTTCTTCCCTTCTTTATGGATTTATCCACCTGTCGTCTTTGTAGTTGCTGGCTTTCAGATTGGGTCTCTGAGTGGATGCTCTGTTTGTTGATGATGAGGTCATTTCTGTTTCTTGGTTTTCACTCTGACAGTCTGGCCCCTCTGCTTTAGGTCTGCTGAGATCCCCTCTGGCCCTGCTTGCCTGAGGATCACCTGCAACAGCTGCTGAACAGTAAGGGTTTTTACCTGTTTTCTTCTTTTGCTATCTTTGTCCCAGGACGATACCTGCCAAGTGTCAATCTGATCTCTCCTTTATGAGTTGGCTCTTTGGATATACAGCGGTCAGGGAGCTGCTTTAGGAGATGGTCTCTTCTTTATAGAAGCTCAAATGCTGAACTGTGAGCTCCGTTGTTCATTCACAGCTGCTGGGCAGGTACGTTTACGTCTGCTGCAGCAGAACTCATAAACCACTTTTTCTTCCCAGGTGCTCTGTCCCAGGGGTTTAGGGCTTTATGAGTTTCTGTTATGCTGCTGCCTTCTTTGTGTTTTTCCTTAAGAGCTGCCCTGCCGAGAAAGGAGGCAGCCCAGTCACTGTCTGCCTGTAGAGGCTTTGCTGAGCTGCTGTGGGCTCCACCCAGCCTTGGAGTGAACTTCCCTGCAGTCCTGTTTATATGGGTGTAGTTGGAACTACCTCGGATATGGTGGCCTGCCTCTTTTAAGGCGGAGCCTGTCTGCATTCGCAGGATGCCTTGGCAATGGTGGGCTGTGCAGCAATGCGTGTTGCCTTCGCAATGGCGGGCTGCCTCAGCATTGGCTGACTATCTCCACAGTGTTGGGCTGCCTCAGTAATGGTGGACGCCCCTCCCCCACAGAGCTGAACAGTCCTGGGTTCAGCTGCGCTTGCTGTGAGACTCAATCCAGAGAGTTTCTGATTGCTGTTCTTTTGTGGGTGTGGGACCAGCTGAGCCTGATTGCCTGGCTCCCTGCCTCAGAGCCTTTTTTTTTTTTTTAAGTTGGTGTTCCAGTCACCTGTTGAAGAGATGCTGTGGTCTGTGTTTTTTCCTGGGCGGCAACTCACTGCACTGGCTTAAACAGTGGCTCTGAGATTTGTGGTGCTTTTTTTGCCCTGGAATCAAGTGGCTTGGTTCCCTGCTCAGTCCCCTTTTTAAACAGATGAATGGGTGACTTCCCGTGGCTCCAATCGCCAGCCAAAAGTGCACCCAGACTGGTGTATTTTGTACAGAGAACCACTGCTCCAGGACACCGACAAAGCAGCTGCATGGGCAAAGCAGTGGCACTGGCTGGCATAGCCGCACTGGCCAAAACAGCCACGCTGGCAACCCGTGGAGCTCCTCCACCTGGGAATTGCCTAGTCTGTGGGCAATAAAAATGTGGCGTCCACTCAACCTCTGCACTTTCACTGGGAGCTGCAATCCTGAGCTGTTCCTAAACGGCCATCTTGGATCATCCACCCTTAACTGTTTTTTTTAATAAAAAATTGTTAATGTTAGAAACATAGTATGAAGTGCCTTTATCTGCTTAGGTCTAAGGAAGGTTTTAAAGTTGGGTTACACAGAAAATGATTATGCTTAAATTTCTTAGCCAACAGTGCTACATACTACTTGAAATTGTTTGCAGATTAGTAACAAGAGCTGGAGAGAGAGGACCCAAGATGGCAGACTGGGAACAGCTCAGGGTTGCAGCTCCCAGTGAAAGCGCAGAGGGTGAGTGGAGGCTGCATTTCCAGACAGATTTTTATTGTCCACAGACCAGGAGATTCCCAGGCAGAGGAGCCCCACTGGTCGCCAGCATGGCTAATTTGGCCAGCGCGGCAGTTTTGCCAGTGCCCTGATGCGGGGTTCTCTGTACAAAATACCATGGTCCAGGTGCCCTTTTAGCAGGCAATTGGAGACCCAGGAAGGCAGATTGCCCATTCATCTGATTTAAAAGGAGGTGAAACAGGGAGCCAGGCCAGGAGATTCCTGGGCAAAAAAACCCCCACAAATCTCAGTGCCGCTGTTTCAGCCAGCACAGTGAGTCACCGCACAGAAAATCACACAATCCCGGCGCCTTTTCAACAGGCGACTGGAACACCTGGGAGAGAGTCGACCATTCAAATAATAATAGAAAAAAGGCCCTAAGGCAGGGAGCCAGTTGATCAGGTTCGGCTGGTCCCACCTCAACAAAAGAACAGCAATCAGAAACTCTTTGGATTGAGAGTCTCACAGCAAGCACAGCTGAACCCGGAATGGTCCAGCTCTGTGAGGGAGGGGAGTCTGCCATTACCGAGACACTCCACCACCATGGAAGTAGTCTGCCATGCCACCACTGAGGCAACCCGCCATTGCCGAGGCAACCTGTCATTACAGAGAGAGTCTGCCATTACAGAAGCGCACCACCATTGCTGAGGCAGTTCTAACTAAACCCATATAAACAGGAATGCAGGGAAGTTCAGATGGCAGATGGGTGGAGCCCACAGCAGCTCAGCAAAGCCTCTGCAGGCAGTGACTAGGCTGCTTCCCCGCTGGTCAGGGCAGCCCTGAAAAAAAAAGGCAGCAGCATAACAGAAACTCATAAATGAAGCCCTAACTCCCTGTGACAGAGCACCTGGGAAAAACAAAAAAGGAGTTTATGAGTTCTGCTGCAGCAGACCTAAACGTACCTGCCCAGCAACCCTGAATGAACAAGGGAGCTCACAGCTCAGCACTTGAGGTCCAATAAAGGACAGACTGTCTCCTCAAGTAGCTCCCGGACCCCCATATGTTCAAAGAGACACCTCATAAAGGAGAGAACAGGCTGACATTTGGCGGGTATCCTTCTGGGACAAAGACAGCAGAAGAAGAAACTGGTAGCAACCCTTACTGTTCTACAGCTGCTGCAGGTGATCCCCAGGCAAGTAGGGCCTGGAGTGGACCTCAGCAGTCCTACAGCAGAGGGGCCAGACTGTAGGAAAGGAAAACTAAGAAATAGGAATAACTTCATTGTCCACAAACTGGAAGTTCACCTAGATACCCAATCTAAAGGCAGCAACTACAAAGACAACAGGTGGTTAAATCCAAAAAGATGGGACGAAACTAGCACAAAAAGGATGAAAACACCTGAAACCAGAGCACCTCTCCTCCAACAAGGGATCACAAGTCCTTGCCAGCAAGGGAACAAGGCTGGATGGAGAACGAGTGTGATGAAATGACAGAATCAGACTTCAGAAGGTGGGTAGTAAGAAACTTCTGTGAACTAAAAGAACATGTTCTAATCCAATGCAAATAAACTAAGAACGTTGAAAAAAGATTTGATGAAATGCTAACGAGAATGGACAACATAGAGGGGAATATAAGTGAATTGATGGATCTGAAAAATACAACACGAGAACTTCACGAAGCATGCACAAGTTTCAACAGCCGAATTGACCAAGCAAAGAAATGATATCAGAGGTTGAAGATCAACTCAATGAAATAAAACAAGAAAGCAAGAATAGAGAAAAAAGGGAAAAAAGGAATGAACAAAGCCTCCAAGAAATGTGGGACTATGTGAAAATACCTAATCTATGTTTGATAGGTGTAACTGAATGTGACGAAGAGAGTGAACCCAAGTTGGAAAATACTCTTCAGGATATTATCCAGGAAAACTTCCCCAACCTAGCAAGGCAGGTCAATATTCAAGTCCAGGAAATACAGAGAACACAACAGAGATATTCCTCACGAAGAGCAACCCCAAGGCACATAATCGTCAGATTCACTAGGGTTGAAATGAAGGAGAAAATACTAAGGGCAGCCAGAGAGAAAGGTCGGGTTACCCACAAAGGGAAGCCCATCAGACTCACAGCAGAAACCCTACAAGCCAAAAGAGAGTGGGGGCCAATATTCAACATCATTAAAGAAAAGGACTTTCAACCCAGAATCGCAAATCCTGTCAAACTCAGCTTCATAAGTGAAGAAAAAGAAAAAATCCTTTGCGAACAAGCAAGTACTCAGAGATTTCATCACAACCAGGCCTGCTTTACAAAAGCTCCTGAAAGAGGCTGCACAGATATTAAGGAAAAACCAGTATCAGTCACTCCAAAAACATACCAAATAGTAAAGAGCATCAACACAATCAAGAATCTGCATCAACTAACAAGAAAAACCGCCAGCTAGCATCAAAATGGCAGTATCAAATTCACATATAACAATATTAACCCTAAATATAAATGGACTAAATGCCCCAACGAGAAGACGAAGACTGGTAAATTGAATAAAAAGCCAAAACCCATCTGTGTGCTGCATCCAGGAAACCCATCCCACAAGCAAGGATACACAAAGGCTCAAAGTAAAAGGATGGAGGAAGATTTACCAAGTAAATGGAGAGCAAAAAAACAGGAGTTGCAATTCTCATCTCTGATAAAATAGACTTTAAAGAAACAAGAACAAAAGAGACAAAGACGGACACTACATAATGGTAAAAGGATCAATGCAACAAGAATAGCTAACGAACCTAAATATAAATGCACCCAACACAAGAGCACCAATATACATAAGGCAAGTTCTTAATGACTTACAAAGAGACTTAGACTCCCATACAATAATTGTGTGAGGCTTTAACACCCCATTGTCAATATTAGACAGATCAGCCAGACAGAAAATTAACAAGGATATCCAGGACTTGAACTCAGACCTGGAACAAGCAAACCTAATAGACATTTACGAAACTCTCCACCCCAAATCCACAGAATATACAACCTTCTCAGCACCACATAACACCTACTCTAAAATTGACCACATAATGGGAAGCAAATCACTCCCCAGCAAATGCAAAGGAACAGAAATCATAACAAACAGTCTCTCAGACCATAGTGCAATCAAGTAAGAACTGAGAACATGGAAACGAACTCAGGATTGCACAGCATCATGGAAAGAGAACAATTTGCTCTTGAATGTTGATTGAATAAACAATGAAACGAAGGCAGAAATAAAAACGTTTTTCAAAACCAATGAGAGTGAAGACACAACATACCAGAATCTCTGGGACACATCAAAAGCAGCCTCTAGAGGAAAATATAGAGCAATTAGTGTCCACATGAGAAGAAAAGGGAGATCTAAAATTGACACCCTGTCATCAAACTTGAAAGAGTTACAGGAGCAAGATTAAAAAAAAACTCAAAACCTAGCAGAAGACAGGAAATAAGAGAAGAACTGAAGGGGATAGGGACACAGAAAACCCTTCAAAAAGTCAATAAATCCCGGAGCTGGTTTTTCGAAAAGATCAACAAAATAGACAGACCACTAGCCAGATTAATAAAAAAGAAAAGAGAGAATAACCAGATTGATGCAATAAAAATCGATAAAGGGGATATCACCACAGATTCCACAGAAATACAAACCATCATCAGAGATTATTACAAACAACTCTATGCACATAAACTAGTAAACCTGGAAGAAATGGATAAATTCCTGGACACTTGCCTCCTCCCAAGCCTAAATCAGGAAGAAGTCGAAACCCTGAATAGACCAATAACAAGGTCTGAAGTTGAGGCAGCAATTAAGATCCTACCAACCAAAAAGCCCAGGTACAGACAGGTCCACACATACAAAGAGGAGCTGGTACCAATCCTTCTGAAACTATTCCAAATAATCCAAAAGGAGGGAATCCTTCCCAAATCATTTTATGAGACCAACATCATCCTGATTCCAAAACCCGGCAGAGATTCAACAAGAAAATAAATCACAAGCATTCCTATACACCAATAACAGACTTAAAGAGAGCCAAATCAAGAATGAACTGCCATTCACAATTCCTACAAAGAGAATAAAATACCTAGGAATACAACTAACAGGGAACGTAAAGGATCTCTTGTGGGAGAAATACAAACCACTGTTCAAGGAAATAAGAGAGGACACATGCAGATGGAGAAAGATTCCATGTTGATGGTTAGGAGGAATCAATGATGTGAAAATGACCATGCTGCCAAAGGTAATTTACAGACTCAGTGCTATCGCCATCAAGCTACCAATGACCTTCTCCACAGAACTGGAGAAAAACACCTCAAAGTTCATGTGGAACCAAAAGAGAGCCCCCATATCCAAGTCAATTCTAAGCAAAAAGAACAAAGCGAGAGGCATCACACTTCCAGACTTCAAACTATACTACAAGGCTACAGTAATCAAAACAGCATAGTAATGGTACCAAATCAGAGATATAGACCAATTGAACAGAACAGAGGTCTCGGAGGCAGCACAACATATCTACAGCCATCTGATCTTTGACAAACCTGACAAAAACAAGCAATGAGGAAAGGATTCCCTGTTTAATAAATGGTGTTGGGAAAATTGGCTAGCCATGTGCAGAAAGCAGAAACTGGACCCCTTCCTGACACCTTACACTAAAATTAACTCCAGATGGATTAAAAACGTAAACATAAGACCTAACACCATAAAAACCCTAGAAGAAAATCAAGGCAAAACCATTCAGGACATAAGCGTAGGCAAGGACTTCATGACCAAAACACCAAAAGTATTGGCAACAAAAGCCAAAATAGACAAATGGGACTAATCAAACTCCACAGCTTCTGCACAGTGAAAGAAACATTCAATAAGAGTGAATCGGCAACCAACAGAATGGAAAAACATTTTTGCAGTTTACTCATCTGACAAGGGGCTGATATCCTGAATTTACAAAGAACTAAAGCAGATGTACAAGAAAAAAGCAAGCAAGCCCTTGCAAAAGTGGGCAAAGATAAGAATACACGCTTTACTAAAGAAGATAAACACGAGGACAACAAACAAATGAAAAAATGCTCATCATTACTTGCCATTAGAGAAATGCAAATCGAAGCTACCTTGAGATACCATGTCACACCAGTTAGAATGGCGATCATTAAAAAATCTGGAGACAACAGATGCTGGAGAGGATGTGTAGAAATAAGAACGCTTTTACACTGTTGGTGGGAGTGTAATTAGTTCAACCTTTGTGGAAGACAGTGTGGCATATAAGACGGTCCCAGCATATAAGAAATAGCAGTAAGAATGTGTGTAAAACACAGAAGAAACCTATCTTTCAAATTGCTCTGCTGTGTGTTTGTTCAACTAAGAAAGTTGCATCTGTGCTTAGATTCAGCGAGTTAGAAACATGCTTCGGGTAGTAGCTGCATTTGGGCATTCCCAAGTGAATGGGAGTATATGCTGTAATGAGAAACATCTGGTGGTAAAACGAAAACGGAGCTATCTAACAGAATGGTTGTCAATGTGTGCATTCAACTTACAGACTTAAACTGATGTGTTTATGCAGCAGTTTAGATACCCTTTCTGCGGAGAATCTAAAAACAGACATTTCCAGCGATATCCCAGCATGTAAAAAATAGCAGTAAGACTGCGTCTGAAACACAGAAGAAACGTATCTTTCAAACCGCTCTTTTGTGTGTTCGTTCAACTAAGGAAGATGCATTTATGTTTAGATTCCATGAGTTAGAAACACGTTAACTCTAGGAGCTGCATTTGGACATTCCCAAGTGAATGATATATATGCTGAAATGAGAAGCATCTGGTTCTAAAACAAAAGCGGAGCTTCCTAACAGAATGGCTGTCAATGTGTGCATTCAACATACAGAATTAAACTGATGTGTTTATGCAGCAGTTTAGATTCCCTTTCTGCTGAGAATGTAAAAACAGACATTTCCAGCAAAATCCCAGCGTTTATTGTTAGATGCAGTAAGACTGCGTCTAAGACACAGAAGAAACGTATTTAGCAAACTGCTCCGCTGTGTGTTCGTTCAACTAAGGAAGTTGCACCTATGTTTAAATTCACAAAGTTAGAAACGCGTTTCTTCTAGGAGCTGTGTTTGGACATTCCAGAGTGAATGGGAGTATATGCTGAAAGAGAAATATCTGGTTCTAAAACGAAAATGGAGCTATCTAACAGAATGGTTGTCAATGTGTGCAATCAACAGAGTTAAACTGATGTGTGTATGTAGCAGTTTAAAGATCCTTTCTGTGTAGAATCTAAAAACAGACATTTCTATCAAAATCCCGGCATATAAGATACAGCAGTAAGACTGCATCTAAAACACAGAAGAAACGTATCTTTCAAGCTGCTCTGCTGTGAGTTCGTTCAACTAAGGGAATTGCATCTATGTTTAGATTCAGCGAGTAAGAAACCTCTTTCTTCTAGGAGCTCCATTTGGATATTCCCGAGTGAATGGGAGCATATGCTGTAATGAGAAACATCTGGTTCTAAAACGAAAACAGAGCAAACTAACATAATGGTTGTCAATGTTTGTATTCAAATTACAGAGTTAAACTGATGTGTGTATACAGCAGTTTAGAAACTCTTTCTGTGGAGAATCTAAAAACAGACATTTCCAGCAAAATTCTAGCATATAAGTAATAGCAGTAAGACTGCGTCTGAAACACAGAAGAAACGTATCTTTCAAACTACTCTTATGTGTGTTCTTTCAACTAAGGAAGATGCATCTATGTTTAGATTCCATGAGTTAGATACCCGTTAATTCTAGGAGCTGCGTTTGTACATTCCCGACAGAATGGTATATATGCTGTAATGACAAACTTCTGGTTCTAAAATGAAAATGCAGATATCTAACAGAATGGTTGTCAATGTGTGCATTCAACTTAAAGAGTTAAACTGACTTGTGTATGCAGCAGTTTAGATACCCTTTCTGTGGAGAATCTAAAAACAGACAATTCCAGCAAAATCCCAGTGTACAAGAAATAGCTGTTAAGACTGCATCTAAAACAAGAAGAAACATATCTTACAATCTGCTCTGTTGTGCATTCGTTCAACTAAGAGTGTTGCACCTATGTTTAGATTCTGCAGATTAGAAACCCGTTTCTTCTGGGAGCTGCGTTTGTACATTCCTGAGTGAATGGCAGTATATGCTGTAATGAGAAACATCTGGTTCTATAACGAATACGGAGCTATCTAAAATAAGGGCTTTCATGGTGTGTATTCAAATGACAGAGTTAAACTGATGTGTGTATACAGCAGTTTAGAAACCCTTTCTGTGAAGAATCGAAGAACAGACATTTCCAGCAAAATCCCAGCAAATAAGAAATAGCTGTAAGACTACATCTGAAACACAGAAGAAACGTATATTTCAAACTGCTCTGTTGTGTGTTCGTTCAACTAAGGAAGATACATCTATGTTCAGATTCCATGAGTTTGAAACCCGTTGATTGTAGGAGCTAGGTTTCCACATTCCCCAGTGAGTGGTATATATGCTGTAATGAGAAACACCTGGTTCTAAAACGAAAATGGAGCTATCTAACAGAATGGTTGTCAATGCGTGCATTCAACTTACAGAATTAAACTGATGTGTGTATGTCTCAGATTAGAAACCCTTTCTGCAGAGAATCTAAAAACAGACATTTCCAGCAAAGTCCCAGCATATAAGAAATAGCAGTAAGACTGTGTCTAAAACACGGAAGAAGCGTATCTTTCAAAGTTGTCTGTTGTGTGTTTGTTCAACTCATCGAGTTGCATCTATGTTTAGATTCAACAAGTTAGAAACCCGTTACTTCTATGAGCTGCGTTTGGACATTCCCAAGTGAATGGTAGAATATGCTGTAACGAGAAACATCTGAATCTAAAAGGAAAATGGAGCTATCTAACAGAATGGTTGTCAATGTGTGCATTCAACTTACAGAGTAAAACTGATGTGTGTATGCAGCAGCTTAGAAACACTTTCTGTGAAGAATCTAAAAACAGACATTTACAGCAGAATCCCAGCATATAAGAAATAGCAGCAAGAGTGCCTCTAAAACAAGAAGAAACGTATCTTTCAAACTGCTCTCAGGTGCTTTCATAAAACTAAGGGAGTTGCATCTATGTTTAGTTTCTGTGAGTTAGAAATACGCTTCTTCTAGGAGTTACGATTGCACAGTCCTGAGTGAATGGGAGTATGTGCCAAAATGAGAAATATCTGCTTCTAAAACGAAAACGGAGCTGTCTCACAGAATGGTTGTCAATGTGTGTACTCAACTTACACAGTAAAACTGATGTGTGTATGCAGCACTTTAGAAACCCTTTCAGTGGAGAATTAAAAAACAGCCATTTCCAGCAGAATAAAAAGATATAATAAATTGCAGTAAGAGTGCGTCTAAAACATAGAAGAAACATATCTTTCAAACTGCTCTGCTGTTTCTTCGTTCAACAAAGGGAGTTGTATCTATGTTTAGATTCAATGAGGTAGAAACACGTTTCTTTTAGGAGCTGAATTTGGGCATTCCCGAGTGAATGGGAGTATATGCTGCAATGAGAAACATCTGGTTCTAAAACGAAAACAGAGCTATCTAACAGAAAGGTTGTAAATGTGCATTCAACTTACAGAGTTAAACTGATGTTACATGCAGCAGTTTAGAAACCCTTTCTGTGGAGAATTCGAACAGATATTTCCAGCGGAATCCTGGCATACAAGAAACAGCAGTAAGATGGCATCTAAAACACAGAAGAAATGTGTCTTTCAAACTGCTCTGCAGTTTGCTCAATCAACTAAGGGAGTTGCATCTATGTTTAGACTCAGCAAGTCAGAAACAGGTTTCTTTAAGAGCTACATTTGGACAACCCGAGTGAGTGGGTGTATATGCTGTAATTAGACACATCTGGGTCTAAAACGAAAACAGAACTATTTAACAGAATGGTTGTCATTGTGGGCATTCAACTTACAGAGTAAAACTGATATGTGTATGCAGCAGCTTAGAAACCTTCTCTGTGGAGAATCTAAAAACAGACAATCGAGACGATCCAAGATGGCCATTTAGGAACACCTCAGGATTGCAGCTCCCAGTGAAAGCACAGAGGGTGAGTGGACACCACATTTTTATTGCCCACAGACTAGGCAATTCCCAGGCGGAGGAGCTCCACGGGTCACCAGTGTGGCTGTTTCAGCCAGTGCGGCTGTGCCGGCTGGTGCCGCTGCTTTGCCCCGTATGGCTGCTTTGTTGGCGCCCCAGAGCAGCGATTCTCTGTACAAAATACACCGGTCCAGGTGCCTTTTTGGCTGGCGATTGGAGCCACAGGAAGTCGCAAGTTCATCTGACTAAAAAGGGGACTGAGCAGGGAACCAGGACACTAGATTCCAGGGCAAAAAAAGCGCCACGAATCTCAGTGCTGCTGTTTAAGCCAGTGCAGTGAGTGGCCGCACGGGAAAAAACACAGAGCCCGGCGCCTCTTCAACAGGCGGCTGGAACACCAACTTAAAAAAAAAATAAAGGCTCTGAGGCAGGGAGCCAGCGATCAGGCTCGGCTCGTCCCACCCCCACAAAAGAACAGCAATCAGAAACTCTCTGGATTGAGAGTTACACAGCAAGCGCAGCTGAACCCGGAACGGTCCAGCTCTGTGGGGGAGGGGTGTCCGCCATTACCAAGGCAGCCCACAACTATGTAGGTAGTCAGCCAGTGCTGAGGCAGCCTGCCATTGCCAAGGCAATCTGCCATTGCTGCGCAGCCCGCCATTGCCAAGGCATCCTGCGAATGCAGACAGGCTCCGCCTTAAAAGAGGCAGGCCACCATATCTGAGGTAGTTCTAACTACACCCATATAAACAGGACTGCAGGGAAGTTCACTGGGCAGCTGGGCGGAGCCCACAGAAAAGGCCCACAGAAAAGCCTCTACAGGCAGACAGTGGCTAGGCTGCCTCCTTGCTGGGCGGGGCAGCTCTGAAGGAAAAAAAAAGAAGGCAGCAGCATAACGGACACTTTTAAAGCCCTAAATCCCTGGGACAGAGCACCTGGGAACAAAAAGGGGTTTCTGAGTTCTGCTGCAGCAGGCCTAAACCTACCTGCCCAGCAGATCTGAATGAACAATGGAGCTGACAGCTCAGCATTTCAGCTCATATAAAGAAGGGATCGTCTCCTCAAGCAGCTCCCTGATCCCTGTATATCCAAAGAGTCACCTCATAAAGAAGAGATCAGATTGACACTTGGTGGGTATCCTTCTGGGACAAAGATAGCAGAAAACGAAAACTGGTAACAACCCTTACTGTTCAGCAGCTGCTGCAGGTGAACCCCAGGCAACCAGCGCCTGGAGTGAACCTCAGCAGACCTACAGCAGAGGGGCCAGACTGTCAGAAGGAAAACCACGAAATGGAAATAATCTCACCATCAACAAACAGAATGTCCACTCAGAACCCAAATCAGAAAGCCAGCAGCTACAAAGACGACAGGTGGATAAATCCATAAAGATGGGAAGAAACCAGCGCAAAAAGGATGAAAACAGCCGAAACCAGAACACCTCTCCTCCTACAAGGGATCACAACTCCTCACCAGCAAGGGAACAAGGTTGGATGGAGAACGACTGTGATGAAATGACAGAATCAGACTTTAGAAGGTGGGTAGCAAGAAACTTCTGTGAACTAAAATAACATGTTCTGACCCAATGCAAAGAAACTAAGAACCTTGAAAAAAGATTTGACGAAATGCTAACGAGAATGGACAAAATAGAAAGGAATATAAGTGAATTGATGGAGCTGAAAAACACAACACGAGAACTTTGCAAAGCATGCACAAGTATCAACAGCTGAATTGACCAAGCAGAAGAAAGGATATCAGAGGTGGAAGATCAATTCAATGAAATAAAACGGGAAGGCAAGACTGGAGAAAAAAGGGTAAAAAGGAATGAACAAAATCTCCAAGAAATGTGGGACTATGTGAAAAGACCCAATCTATGTTTGATAGGTGTATCTGAAAGCGACGAAGAGAATGAATCCAAGCTGGAAAATACTCTATAGGATATTATCCAGGAAAACTTCTCCAACCTTGCAAGGCAGGCCAATATTCAAGTCCAGGAAATACAGAGAACACCACAAAGATATTCCTCAAGAAGAGCAACCCCAAGGCACATAATCGTCAGATTTACCAGGGTTGAAATGAAGGAGAAAATACTAAGGGCAGCCAGAGAGAAAGGTCGGGTTACCCACAAAGGGAAGCCCATGAGACTCACAGCAGATCTCTCAGCAGAAACCCTACAAGCCAGAAGAGAGTGGGGGCTAATGATCAACATCCTTAAAGAAAAGAACTTTCAACCAAGAATCTCCTATCCAGCCAAACTAAGCTTCATAAGTGAAGGAAAAATAAAATCTTTTGGGAACATGCAAGCACTCAGAGATTTCGTCACCACCAGGCCAGCTCTACAAGAGCTCCTGAAAGAGGCTCTACACATATAAAGAAACAACTCTTACCAGCCACTCCAAAAACATGCCAAATGGTAAAGAGAATCAACACAATGAATAATCTGCATCAACTAATCGGCAAAAAAGCCAGCTAGCACCAAAATGACAGTATCAAATTCACACATAACAATATTAACCCTAAATGTAAATGGACAAAATGCCCCAATCAAAAGACACAGACTGGCAAATTGGATAAAAAGCCAAAACCCATCGCTGTGCTTTATCCAGGAAACCCATCTCACATGCAAGGATACACAAAGGCTCAAAATAAAGAGATAGAGGAAGATTTACCAAGCAAATGGGGAGCAAAAAAAAGCAGGAGTTGCAATTCTCATATCTGATAAATTAGACTTTAATGCAACAAAGATCTAAAGAGACAAAGAAGGACATCACATAATGGTAAAAGCATCAATGCAACATGAAGAGCTAACAATCCTAAATATATACGCACCCAATACAGGAGCACCCAGATACATAAGGCAAGTTCTTAATGACTTACAAAGAGACTTAGACTCCCACACAATTATAATGGAAGACGTTAACACCCATTTTTCAATATTAGACAGATCAACCAGACAGAAAATTAACAAGGATATTCAGGACTTGAACTCAGACCTGGACCAAGCAAACCTAATAGACATTTACAGAACTCTCCACCCCAAATCCACAGAATAGACATTCTTCTCAGCACCACATCACACCTACTCTAAAATTGACCACATAATTGAGAGTAAATCACTCCTCAGCAAATGCAAAAGAACGGAAATCATAACAAACAGTCTCTCAGATCACAGTGCAATCAAGTTAGAACTCAGAATTCAAAAACTAACCCAGAACTACACAGCTTCATGGAAATTGAACAATTTGCTCTTGAATGTGGACTGGATAAACAATGAAATGAAGACAGAAATAAAGATGTTCTTCGAAACCAATGAGAATGAAGACACAACTTACCAGAATCTCTGGGACACATTTAAAGCAGTCTCTAGAGGAAAATACATAGCAATAAGTGCCCACATGAGGCGCAAGATAATACCAAACATTGACACCCTATCGTGAACAAGAAAAGAAAATTTCAGGCCACTATCCATGATGAACATAGATGCAAAAATCTTCAATAAAATACTGACAAGCCAAATGCAACAACACATCAAAAAGCTTGTTCACCATGATCAAGTAGACTTCATTCCGGGGATGCAAGGCTGGTTCAATATGTGCAAGTCTATAAAAGTTATTCACCACATAAACAGAACCAAAGACAAAAACCACATGATTATCTCAATTGATGCAGAGAAGGCCTTTGACTAAATTCAACAGCGCTTTATGCTAAAAACCCTCAATAAGCTAGGTATTGATGGAACGTATGTCAAAATATTAAAAGCAGAGGGAGGATCCAAGATGGCTGTTTAGGAACAGCTCAGGATTGCAGCTCCCAGTGAAAGTGCAGAGGGTGAGTGGACGCCTCATTTTTATTGCCCACAGACTAGGAAATTCCCAGGCAGAGGAGCTCCACGGTCACCAGCATGGCTGTTTCAGCCAGCGCGGCTGTGCTGGCCAGCGCCGCAGCTTTGCCCTGTGCGGCTGCTTTGTCGGTGCCCTGGAGCAGCGGTTCTCCATACACTGGTCTGGGGGCCCTATTGGCTGGTGATTGGAGCCAGGAGAAGTCGCCCATTCGCCTGTTTAAAAAGGGGACTGAGCAGAGAACCAGGACAATAGATTCCAGGGCAAAAAAAAAGCGCCACAAACCTCAGTGCCACTGTTTAAGCCAGCGCACTGAGTGGCCACAGGGGAAAACGAACAGATGCCGGTGCCTGTTCAACAGGCGACTGGAACACGAAATTAAAAAAGGAGCTGAGGCAGGGCGCCAGGCGATCAGGCTCGGCTGGTCCCACCTCCACAAAAGAACAGCAACCAGAAACTCTGGATTGAGACTTTCACAGCAAGCGCAGCTGAACCCGGGACAGTCCAGCTCTGTGGGGGAGGGGCGTCCGCCATTACTGAGGCAGCCCACCATGACGGAGGTAGTCGGCCAAAGCTGAGGCAGCCCGCCGTTGCCAAGGCAACCCGCCATTGCTGAGGGAGCCCGCCATTGCCAAGGCAACCTGCCATTGCTGAGGCAGCCTGCCGTTGGCAAGGCAACCCGCCACAGCAGAGAGACTCCGCCTCCACAGAGGTGGGCCACCATGGCCAAAGCAGTTCTAACTACACCCATATAAACAGGACTGCAGGGAAGTTCACTAGGCAGATTGGCGGAGCCCACAGCAGCTCAGCAAAGCCTCTATAGGCTGACAGAGACTAGGCTGCCATCTTGCTGGACAGGGCAGGTCTGAAGGAAAAAAAAAAAAAGAAGGCGGCAACATAATGGAAACTCAAATATAAACCCCTAAATCCCTGGGACAGAGCACCTGGGAACAAAAAGCAGTTTATGAGTTCTGCTGCAGCAGACTTAAACGTACCTGCCCAGCAGCTCTGAATGAACAACAACAGAGCTCACAGCTCACCATTGGAGCTCCTACAAAGAAGAGACCGTCTAATCAAGCAGCTCCCTGACCCCTATATATCCAAAGAGACATCTCATAAAAGAGAGATCAGATTGACACTAGGCGGGTATCCTTCTGGGACAAAGATAACAGAAGAAGAAAACTGGTAACAACCCTTAGTGTTCAGCAGCTGCTGCAGGTGAACCCCAGGCAAGCAGGGCCTGGAGTGAACCTCAGCAGAACTACAGCAGAGGGGCCAGACTGTCAGAAGGAAAACCAAGAAACAGAAATAACCTCATCATCAACAAACAGAACGTCCACTCAGAGACCCAATCTGATAGCCACCAACTACAAAGACAACAGATGGATGAATCCATAAAGATGGGAAGAAACCAGGGCAAAAAGGATGAACACACCCGAAACCAGAACACCTCTCCTCCTACAAGGGATCACAACTCCTCACCAGCAAGGGAACAAGGCTGGAGGGAGAACGAGTGTGACGAAATGACAGAATCAGACTTCAGAACGTGGGTAGTAAGAATCTTCTGTGAACTTAAAGAACATGTTCTTTTTTTTTCTTTTCCCATTTATTTATTTTATTGCATTTTAGGTTTTGGGGTACATGTGAAGAACATGCAAAATTGTTGCATAGGAACACACATGGCAGTGTGATTTGCTGCCTTCCTCCCCATCACCTACATCTGGCATTTCTCCCCTTGCTATCTCTCCCCAGCTTCCCACCCCCCACCCTCCCTCCCCTATTTCCCCCCAACTGATCCCAGTGTGTAGTGCTCCCCTCCCTGTGTCCATGTGTTCTCATTGTTCAACACCCGCCTATGAGTGAGAACATGCGGTGTTTGATCTTCTGCTCTCCTATCAGTTTGCTGAGAATGATGGTTTCCAGGTTCATCCATGTCCCTACAAAGGACCCAAACTCAACGTTTTTGATGGCTGCATAATATTCCATGGTGTATATGTGCCACATTTTCCCTATCCAGTCTATCATCGATGGGCATTTGGGTTGGTTCCAGGTCTTTGCTATTGTAGA
>NW_022437428.1:0-51485 GCF_009761245.1 Sapajus apella
GTCTCCTCAAGCAGCTCCCTGACCCCTATATATCCAAAAAGACACCTCATAAAAGGGAGATCAGATTGACACTAGGCGGGTATCCTTCTGGGACAAAGATAGCAGAAGAAGAAAACTGGTAACAACCCTTGCTGTTCAGCAGCTGCTGCAGGTGAACCCCAGGCAAGCAGGGCCTGGAGTGAACCTCAGCAGACCTACAGCAGAGGGGCCAGACTGTCAGAAGGAAAACCAAGAAACAGAAATAACCTCATCATCAACAAACAGAACGTCAATCTGAAAGATTTGAGACCCAATCTGAAAGCCAGCAACTACAAAGTCGACAGGTGGATAAATCCTTAAAGATGGCAAGAAACCAGCGAAAAAAGGATGGAAACACACGAAACCAGAACACCTCTCCTCCTAAAAGGGATCACAACTCCTCACCAGCAAGGGAACAAGGTTGGATGGAGAATGAGTGTGATGAAATGACAGAATCAGACTTCAGAAGGTGGGTAGTAAGAAACTTCTGCGAACTTAAAGAACATGTTCTAACCAAATGCAAAGAAACTAAGAACCTTGAAAAAAGATTTGATGAAATGCTAACGAGAATGGACAAAATAGAAAGGAATATAAGTGAATTGATGGAGCTGAAAAACGCAACACGAGAACTTCGTGAAGCATGCACAAGTATCAACAGCCGAATAGACCAAGCAGAAGAAAGGATATCAGAGGTCGAAGATCAACTCAATGAAATAAAACGGGAAGGCAAGAATGGAGAAAAAAGGGTAAAAAGGAATGAACAAAGTCTCCAAGAAATGTGGGACTGTGTGAAAATACCTAATCTACGTTTGATAGGCGTACCTGAATGCGACGAAGACAATGAATCCAAACTGGAAAATACTCTTCAGGATATTATCCAGGAAAACTTCCCCAACCTAGCAAGGCAGGCAAACATTCAAGTCCAGGAAATACAGAGAACACCACAAAGATATTCGTCAAGAAGGGCAATCCCAAGGCACATAATCATCAGATTCACCAGGGTCGAAATGAAGGAGAAAATACTAAGGGCAGCCAGAGAGAAAGGTCGGGTTACCCATAAAGGGAAGCCCATCAGACTCACAGCAGATCTCTCAGCAGAAACCCTACAAGCCAGAAGAGAATGGGGGCCAATATTCAACATCCTTAAAGAAAAGAACTTTCAACCCAGAATCTCCTATCCAGCCAAACTAAGCTTCATAAGTGAAGGAAAAATGAAATCCTTTGGGAACATGCAAGTACTCAGAGATTTCGTCACCACCAGGCCAGCTCTACAAGAGCTCCTGAAAGAGGCTCTACACATATAAAGGAACAACAAGTACCAGCTCAACTAAAGGGCAAAACAGCCAGCTAGCACCAAAATGGCAGTATCAAATTCACACATAACAATATTAACCCTAAATGTAAATGGACTAAATGCCCCAATCAAAAGACACAGACTGGCAAATTGGATAAAAAGACAAAACCCATCAGTGTGCTGTATCCAGGAAAACCATCTCACATGCAAGGATACACAAAGGCTCAAAATAAAGGGATGGAGGAAGATTTACCAAGCAAATGGAGAGCAAAAAAAAGCAGGAGTTGCAATTCTCATCTCTGATAAATTAGACTTTAAAGCAACAAAGATCATAAGAGAAAAAGAGGGACATTACATAATGGTAAAAGGATCAATGCAACAAGAAGAGCTAATGATCCTAAATATATATGCACCCAATACAGGAGCACCCAAGTACATAAAGCAAGTCCATAACAACCTACAAAGAGACTGACTCCCACACAACAAGGCTACAGTAATCAAAACAGCATGGTACTGGTACCAAAACAGATATATAGACAAATGAAACAGAACAGAGGCCTCAAAAATAATGCCACACACCTACAACATCTGATAGTTGAAAAACCTGACAAACACAAGCAATGGAGAAAGGATTCCCTATTTAATAAATGGTGCTGAGAAAACTGGCTAGCCATATGCAGAAAGCTGAAACTGGATCCCTTCCTTACACCTTATACAAAAATTAACTCAAGATGTATTAAAAATTTAAACGTAGGACCTAAAACCATAAAAATTCTAGAAGAAAACCTAGGTAATACCATTCAGAACATAGGCATGGGCAAAGACTTCATGACTAAAACACCAAAAGCAATGGCACCAAAAGCCAAAACAGACAAATGGGATCTAATTAAACTAAAGAGCTTTTGCACAGCAAAAGAAACTATCACAAGAGTGAACAGGCAACTTATAGAATGGTAGAAAATTTTTACAATCTACCCATTTGACAAAAGGCTAATATCCTGAATCCAAAAAGAATGTAAACAAATTTTCAGGAAAACCAACAACCCCATCAAAAAGTGAGCAAAGGATATGAACAGACACTTCTTAACAGGAGACATTTATGCAGCCAACAAACATGAAAAAACCTCATCATCACTCATTATTAGAGAAATGCAATTCAAAACCACATTGAGATACCATCTCATGCCAGTTGGAATGGCAATCATGAAAAAGGCAGGAGACAACAGATGCTGGAGAGGATGTGGAGAAATAGGAATGCTTTTACACTGTTGGTGGGAGAGTAAATTAGTTCAACTATTGTGGAAGACAGTGTGGTGAATCCTTCAGTATCTAGAAATAGAAATACTTTTTGACCCAGCAATCCCATTGCTGTGTATATGCCCAAAGAATTATAAATCATTTTATTGTAAAGACACATACACAAGTACATTTATTTCAGCACTGTTAATAATAGCAAAGACTTGGAATCAACTCAAATGCCCATCAATGATAGACTGGATAAAGAAAATGTAGCCCATACACACCGTGGAATACTATGCAATCATAAAAAAGGATGGGTTCATGTCCTTTGCAGGGACATAGATGAAGGTGGAAACCACATCATTCTCAGCGAACTAACACAAGAACAGATAACCAAACACTGCATATTCTTGTCATAAGTGGGAGTTGAACAATGAGAACACATGGACACAGGGAGGGGAACATCACACAGCAGGGCCTGTTAGGGGGTGGGGGGCTAGGAGAGGGATAGCATTAAGAGAAATACCTAATGTAGATGATGGGTTGATGGGTGCAGCCAACCACCATGGCACATGTATACCTATGTAACAAATCTATATGATCTGCACATGTACCCCAGAACTTAAAGTACAATAAAAAGGGAGGAATTTTTATGATTTTCTCACATTTATATTTACATCTTTAGCACCTAATAAATGCTCAGTAAATGCTTAAACATAGAAAAAAAAAAAAGAAAATGTGGGATATCTATGCCACGGAATACTATTCAGCCATAAAAGGAATAAAATTATGCCTTTTGCAGCAACATGGGTGGAACTTAATGTTATTACCTTAAGTGAAACAAGGCAGGAAGAGACAGAAGTATAGCATGTTCTTACTCACAAGTGTAACAGAAAGCTTTTTCTTACATTTAACTCAAATGTTGTGTGTTACAATTCACCTTTTCCCCTCTGAGTTCTATGCCTTATTATCACTCTCCATATGCCCAAGGACAATTGAGCTGTGTCTTTTGGAGCTTTTCTGATGACTGAGTGAATGAATTGAATTGACAGAACAGTTTAGTCAGACATTTCCTTTGATTTAGTTTCTCTCAGCTAAATTGACTAGTTGTGTGTGTGTGTGTGTGTGTGTGTGTGTGTGTGTGTGTCCACACCCAGTGGTGGGATCATTATACAGTGGTTTTGGTCACTACTTTCAATTGAACCAATCAATCTTGGTCCATTTATATGGTGTTGCAATCAGTAGCGGCTATCACAGTGGATGTATATTACCCCAGTTACCCTGATGAGTAGAGAGAAGATGGGCTTGATAGATTCAACTGGAAATTCTGTTCTGGCCTCTGAGCATATAGAACAAACAAAACTGTGAAACAGGCATGTTTGATTGATGATGCCCTGTTGTCTCATCTTTCAGGGCCTCAGTCTTTGGCCACTCTCCTGGCATAGTGCTCATGCTCTCCATACATTCTGTTTCACCCAGTAGCCAAATATCTGTCTTATGTTCCAGCCTGTAGGTCCACTGCTCAGTGGTTGAAAGTAACATTGATTCTGGGTGATTCTGGGTATTGAAAGATGAGGCAGTGGGAACAAATCAAGGTTGTTGGTAAGAGATTGGTGAAAGGGAGACTGTATTTCTCAAAACTGCCTTTGCAAGAGGCTAATTCTGAGGAATGTAAAGAGAGCATATAGGTAGAAATTGTCCATGGTTAAATATTATAAGAGTCTGCTGGCTTTGAGAATCCTTCTGGTCTTGTTCTTATGGTGCAAACTTGGAAAAATCACCTTATCTCTTAGATTGGTTTCATCATTGGTAAAATGGGGATAAACACAGTATGAAGATCATAAGATTGTGTGGAGGACAGAATAAGCTAATGCATGTAAAATACTTAGCACAGGGCCTGGCACAGTAAGTGTCCAATTAATGTGAGCCCTTTTTATTCATAAGTACATTTTGAACACTCTAGATTATACAGGTTACTTCTTGGAGCCTCTAATATGCTGATGTGCCCAGTGTCTCAATACAAAGAGGTTAGAGAAAAGAAGCAAATGCTAATTAGATCATGGAACCCCTCTTTCTGCCAATATAATTCTCAATAAATTCGTGCTCTGTGAAGAACACTTTGGGAAGTTCTGGTGTAAAGGAAGAAGATGTGATGTGGAAACAGAAAGAACACTTGGGTTCCAGATTGACTTGACAATGACTTCTATTTATTTTTGACTTTGTTCAAGTCACATAACCTTGGTAAAATTATGAGCATAAGATCACCTGTGTTACCTGCCTTATAAGATACAGGGAGAGAGAGTTTTATAAGCTATCACCCACTATACTAACATCAAGGATCAAAAGTTGGAGTAATCATGGTGAATCCAGGTGCAAGAAGAGGTGAAGAAAGGAATCCTTGTGTAGTGAATTTAAGGGTGTGGTCAGTGAGTCCTCAGGATGACAGTGAATACAACTGAAATGTGCACAAAACAGAGAACCCCCTGGGACTTGCAACATAAGTCTGTCTGGATTTCTAGGCTCCATCCAGTTCTCTAGGCATTTTTTCTCACTGTAATTAGCCTCCAAAGCAGGCACGTTCTCTAGATAGACAGGAGAGTTCTAAGGAAATCCAAGCACACCATGATCTATTGGTCAGATTCCTGGCTTACATCATTTTCTACTTTCCTTAGTATGGATTTATAGAATTCCTGAAAATCAAATAGAGACCTAAATCACAAGATTTTAGTCACTGGAAACAGCATTCGGTGTTTTCTTTCCAAGGCTCTTTTAAAGGCAGCCTATGGGAGAAGTAATACATACCTGAAATAGTAGATTGATGGGCCAGGACAGGCTCACCAGCACCCCTCAAGTTATATCACAGAAATGACTGTCCCCTCCCTCTACAAAGTAGACGAGGCACAGGCTTGAATTAATTTTTCCTCTCCCTGTTGTTCTCAGACACAGGCAGCCCAGTGGAAAGACTATAAACAGAAAGCATGTGACTGACTCTTGTCTGTAACATTTTGGCTGGATGTTAAACTTTCCTGCCTTGGAACCACCCACTATTTCCTTCATCAGTAGCTTTCAGCATGCTTCATCCAGCCGGTCTAGATGCTTGATTACTATAGTGGAAAGAGCATTGGGCTGGGAATTGAGACCTGGAGGCCCAATCTGTGCTACTGACTCATTCTGACATAAGACAAGCCATGACCCCTTCCTGAACCTGAGTTTTCTCATCTGTTACACAAGGCATTTCAACTGGGGTGATCTCAAAGGTCCCTTCCAGTTCAGTCTATGGTTTTATTTATTTATTTTCATCCCTGAGATTGGAGTCACCTTCATTCCATCTTTCTGCATGGAGCATATCCATTTACGCTAATTGCAGGATGTTGGAGAGCTGTCCAGGAACATCTGAAGCATTGGAATATTTGTTTGAAATTAATCAGACACAACAAGACATGCAGGTGGCTGATCTTTTCCTTCAACTTTTTGCCTCCTAGGATTCTGCCTCCTGGAAGGTGTTCACAGGCCACAGCTGCAGAGCATAGCCTGTGGATTGTTGCCTAGAAGAACATTCTCTATAAATGGGAGAGTTCAGGGCAAGACCACTCAATGAACTCCTTTCCCAGTAAAAATAGCGGTGAGAGTGTTGAGGGAAAGGGTACAGGGTAGGGGTCAGGGAATCCAGACATACCAACAGCAAGAACCAAGGTCACAGCCTTTATTTCTTGGCCCCTGGTCTTCTTGTCTGGGGATTGGCTTGGATTGACATTATGAAAGAGACTGTCTCATGCTGGCCTCCACCCAGCCTCCAGATGCTTCTAAATACACTGATGCATGGGGTCACTTAGGCATATATCCCCACAGTGGCCTGGCAGTTTTTCATTTCTCATCAGTGCTTGAACGCTGATGGGCCTCCCTCAACCCCATTGCTTTCTGCTCTTCAGTCATAGTCTCATTGAGCTCTCTCATCTTGAAGCCTTTGCATATGCTTCCCTCAGTCTGACTCACTATCTCTTAAGGAGAATCTTTTTCTCCTTTAAGACTTATCTCAACTGTTACAGTCTATGATAGGTCTTCTGCTATTGCCCTATGCCAAGTTGATTGCTTCCTCCTTTATGTTTCCATAGGACTCTAGAAACTCCTTTACTTTATACCCACTATATGGCAAGCTCTATGAGGGCAAGGACCACTGATTTTGGAGTTAATGTTAGCAATAATATATTATATGATTTTAAGTAGCTAGAAGGATATTGAATGTTCCTAACAAAGAAATGATAAATATTTGAGATAATGGATATACTAATGACCCTGATCTGATTATGATACATTATACATATTAAAACACCATAATATTTACATATTATGTAAATACTCCATAAATATTTACAATTAGTATTTGTCAATTAAAAAACTTTAAAAACTTAAAAAGATAATGCTAGCTCCAGTAAGAGAAAAATCCCCAAATCTTAGTCTCAATGGTTTAACAAAATAAAGTCTATTTTTCACTCACATATAGTTGGTGATAGCTGGGGTAGATGGTAGTGTTATGTGCTCTGCTCTGTGAAGTCATTCAGGACCGGGGGGATGGGGAGCTAGCATCTTTCTCATGTGGCTTCCAAAGTCCCCTTCCATTAGGTCACTGATGGGAGAAAGTAGGGAAGATCAGGCACCTTAGGCGTTTTTATGGGCAAAGTCTATAGGTGGCATACATCACCTTTGTTTCTTTCTGTTTGCTGGAACACAATCACATAACCACAATGAACTTCAAAAAAAAGGTAGGGGGTGGGGCGCTGGGGAGTGTATTCTAGTCATGTGCTTGGGAAAAAGAGTAAAAGGATTTTGGTAAACAAGGCTGTCTTTAGAGCCAACCCTGCTTTGTTCACTGCTGAATCCCCAAGGCTGAGCCCAGCAATAGGGGGATGATGAATACTTTGGATTGTGATGGAAATTCCACCACTGGGCTGTGAGCTCATGGTCTATAATCTTAGTGCCCTGATCAAGTATGGGCACATACCATGGGCTCAATAAATGTTGGTTGGTCATTACTGGAATTGGTGTATCCAGGAGGTGTTCCTATTAGAAAAAAAAATTTGGTATAACACCTCCTAAGGGTAACTATTCCCTAGTAAGTAGCCCCTGGTTTGGCTGGCTTTTCTAACCACCGGAACACTCCTGATCCCTTGATTTTTGACCTAGCTTTATCTGATAACCAGAATTATCTGCTCCTCAGACTTCTTGAAACCCAACTGTCAATTCCTATCTAGCCAGGGAGTTTCGAGCTTCTTTCTGTGTAAAGGCTTACCTTATTCCATCTCCTTTCTCTCTCCTTCTCCACAAGAATGCACACAATTTTAGCTTTTACATTGTGTTTAGCTACCTTCTGCCCCATTATTTCTATAATTGGAGGGACGGAGGCGATGAGGTAAGGGAGATGCTTATGTCCCAGCCAATGTCAGTATTACAAATATCTTGCAATGCTTGTCTCCACTCTATCCTGGTCCAGTCCAGCCCAGGCCAAACTAAGTGCTATGGTTTAGCCAATCAACATATATTTTTTAATTTGGAGATATATTGCTGGAGCCACAAACAGGACATTCATTAATGGTGGCCAAGAAATGTGTTCTTGACCTGCAGCTGTAAGAATCTAGAATATCTTACCATCTAAAGGTTCACTTAGCCACATATTACTATTCCTTATGGAATTCTTCTCTGCGAGAGAAATGAAATTTGCAGGCTAGGCATGGTGGCTGTCACCTATAATCCAAGCACTTTGGGAAGCCAAGGTGGCAGGATCGCATAAGCCCAGGAGTTCAAGACCAGCCTGGGCAACATAGTGAGACCTTGTCTCTACAAAGCATTTAAAAAATTAGCCAGGCATGATGGTATGCATCTGTAGTCTCAGCTTCTTGGGAGTCTGAGGCAGGAGGATGTCTTGAGTGCAGAAGTTGAAGGTTACTATGATTGTTAAAGTTAAAAGTGAGCTATGATTGTACCACTGCACTCCTGCCTGGGTGACAGAGTGAGACCCTGCCTCAAAAAAGAAAATTGCAGTCAGTAGGATGGCCAGACACACAAATACTTCTGAAGAGGCCCAAAGAATCACCTGGCCATAACAGGGAATAGCATTTAGCCAATAAAAACACAAGATTTGGGGTCAGACTTTGGCTAGAGTAAGCCAAGGGCAAGTTTGCAATATTGCTACTGTTAGCTTAGAGAAACCTCGGCCCACTCTCCTGAGGCCTTCCTCTTGCTGCAGTGTGATTTTTCATCCACTGCCTATAAGACCCTGGGACACTGTACCCCTCAGCTATCTCTCCCACTTTCTATGCTTGTATCTGCTCAGGTTATTTCCCTCTCTTGGAACATGACAGCCAATGTGCCTCTACTCTTCCTTATACCTGCCTTGTGAGACCCTCTGTGAATGTGACAGAAAGAGATCTAAAGGTCTGATTCAGTGAGTAAGTACAGAAGTTGATTTTTAGACCTCAGAGGCAGCTGTCCACTTTGTCAGTACTAAATGGCAGCTCTTGGCTGGCCCAATTATTTTTCCAGAAAGGGGTTCTTTCACCTGCACAGAATTTGGATCACAGATAACTGGATGCAGTGGTTTAATTTACCTTTTTTTTCTTTTTACTTCTGCTTTAGATGAACATATGAGAGCTTAATTGACTAAAGTTCTCAGAGATAGAAAATGAGGAGAGAGTATAAATGAGCCCAGGAAACCAAATAAAAGAAATCCCTCAGGCTTTAGATTCGCTGGAGGGAAGTCAAGAAGTGAGCTGCTTCTCTGATACCTCGAGGGTGAAATGGTCCCAGACTGCCCATGGAATGGTGGGGGTCATAGCTTTTAAGGGGAAGAGAGGTAATTGCAAAACTTGAGTCCACTGAGCAAAATAGTATGAGACATGGTAATTGAAGCCAGTTTTGGAAGAATAAGAACTAAAGAAGCTGGGACACATGTTTTTCTTTGAAATTTTCAACTGGAAGAAAAAGAAAAAAACTGAGTTAGGAAGGAGAGTTTGTGAAGAAAGAGATACATGTGAGATACAAAAGTTGGGATCATGTCTTACAAAGAAACACTGAGAGAGAAAGTGAGAGAGAACAAGAGCAAGAGCTAGAGATAAATGATCTCAAAGAGTTGGCCCCAAGTACTTTTTTCCTTTTAAAAGAGGAGGGAAATGTTTATTTGGATTAATCAAGAAAACAAAGGGAAATCTAATAAACACTGCAAATTCTGCTACCAAAGTGTTTATGTCAAACATGTCTTTTGTCTGTAAGTATAGTATTCAGCAAACTAGAGGAAAAAAAATCCTGGGGTTGTTTATTTGAAAAAAATTTTTAAAAATCAAACAACAGAGAAATAAGCTTAATTTATTCACTTGGGGAAAATAATTGCATGAAGTAGCTTTTCCTACTTGCCGTGAAAGCCCCTTCTGAGCCATCAGAGGGTCCATAATTTCAGTATGCTGCTAAAGGAGAATGACAGATGGATTTTGCACACACATGAATCTTTTTAAGGGCAGCTTGATAGACAGTATTATCTCTAGGATGGGAGGCTCTGCCAGCCACTCAAGCTAATACTGAAATTGGAATAATTGAGTTTAATCATCATTGCCTCTGTTACCCCCACCCACCGATGGTTCTGAAGAAGCCATTTTCAAGAGCTGTGGCTCTGACTCAACAACAGTTTTAATGATTTCCAGGAAACAGATTGTTGTTCAAGATCAAGAAAGGAGAGGATCCTTATTTTTGTGAAGAGGCTAAATTAGTATAGTCAAGCTCCTCTGTTTATTTACACAATGGTAGAAACTCCCATTAAGAATTTCTGATAAGCGCTTGCAGGGAGGCTACCAGAGTGGGAAGACAAAGTAAATGATGTAAACCAGTCCAGGGTTCACTTCTCAAATTTGCCCTTTCTTGACCCTGTGATGTTATGTAAGTTGCCTAACCTCTCTGAGTTTATTTATTTTTTCTTTGAACAATCAGGCTGATAATAAAAGTACCCATCTCACATGACTGTTGCTGGGTTTAAATGACATCAAGCTATAAGTGTTCAGTAGTTACTACTTATAACAATTATAAAAATTATGTTAAAATTCAGTCAATGTAGTTTGTATTTCTGTGGAATCAGTGATGATATCCCCTTTATCGTTTTTTATTGCATCTATTTGATTCTTCTCCCTTTTCTTTTTTATTAATCTGGCTAGTGGTCTGTCTATTTTGCTGATCTTTTCAAAAAACTAGCTCCTGGATTTATTGATTTTTTGAAGGGTTTTTTTGTCTCTATCTCCTTCAGTTCTACTCTGCTCTTAGTTATTTCTTGTCTTCTAGGTTTTGAGTTTTTTTGATCTTGCTCCTCTAGCTCTTTCAATTTTAATGACAAGGCGTCAATTTTAGATCTTTCTTTACTTCTCACGTGGGCATTTATTGCTATAATTTTCCCTCTATACACTGCTTTAAATGTGTCCCAGAGATTCTGTTACATTCTGTCTTCATTCTCAATGGTTTCAAAGAACATCTTTATTTCTGCCTTCATTTCATTGTTTATCCAGTCAACATTCAAGAGCCAGTTGTTCAGTTTCCATGAAGCTGTGCGGTTCTGTGTTAGTTTCTTAATTCTGAGTTCTAATTTGATTGCTCTGTGGTCTGAGAGACTGTTTATTATGATTTCTGTTATTTTGCATTTGCTGAGGAGTGATTTACTTCCAATTATGTGGTCAATGTTAGAGTAGGTGCAATGCGGTGCTGAGAAGAATGTATATTCTGTGGATTTGGGATGGAGAGTTCTGTAAATGTCTATTAGGTGTGCTTGGTCCAGATCTGAGTTCAAGTCCTGGATATCCTTGTTAATTTTCTGTCTCATTGATCTGTCTAATATTGACAGTGGAGTGTTAAAGTCTCCCACTATTGTTGTGTGGGAGTCAGTCTCTTTGTAGGTTGTTATGGACTTGCTTTATGTACTTGGGTGTTCCTGTATTGGGTGCATATATATTTAGGATCATTAGCTCTTCTTGTTGCATTGATCCTTTTACCATTATGTAATGCCCTTCTTTGTCTCTTTTGATCTTTGATGGTTTAAAGTCCATTTTATCAGAGACTAGGACTGCAACTCCTGCTTTTTTTGTCCTTCATTTGCTTGATAAATCTTCCTCCATCCCTTTATTTTGAGCCTATGTGTGTCCTTGCACATGAGATGGGTTTCCTGAATACTGCACACCAATGGCTTTTGACTTTTTATCCAATTTGCCAGTCTGCGTCTTTTTATTGGGGCAGCTAGTCTATTTACATTTAAGGTTAATATTGTTATGTGTCAATTTGATCCTGCCATTTTGATCCTAGCTGGATGTTTTGCCCGTTAGTTGATGCAGTTTCTTCATTGTGTTGAGGCTGTTTACCCTTTGGTATGTTTTTGGAGTGGCTGGTACTGGTTGCTCCTTTCCTTGTTTAGTGCTTCTTTCAGGAGCTCTTGTAAGGCAGGCCTGGTGGTGACAAAATTTCTCAGCAATCACTTGTCCATAAAGGATTTTATTTCTCCTTCACTTATGAAGCTTAGTTTGGCTGGATATGAAATTCTAGGTTGAAAGTTCTTTTCTTTAAGGATGTCGAATATTGGCCCCCACTCTCTTCTGGCTTGTAGGGTTTCTGCTGAGAGATCTGCTGTGAGTCTGATGGGCTTCCCTTTGTGGGTAACCCGGCCTTTCTCTCTGGCTGCCCTTAGCATTTTTTCCTTCATTTCAACCCTGGTGAATCTGACAATTATGTGCCTTGGGGTTGCTCTTCTTGACGAATATCTTTGTGGTGTTCTCTGTATTTCCTGGACTTGAATATTGGCCTGCCTTGCTAGGTTGGGGAAGTTCTCCTGGATAATATCCTGAAGAGTGTTTTCCAGATTGGATTCATTCTCTCTGTTACATTCAGGTACACATATCAAAGGTAGATTAGGTCTTTTCACATAATCCCATATTTCTTGGAGGTTTTGTTCATTTCTTTTCATTATTTTTTTCTCTATTCTTGCCTTCTCATTTTATTTCATTGAGTTCATCTTCAATCTCTGATATCCTTTCTTCTGCATGGCTATTGAAACTTGTATATGCTTTGCGAAGTTCTCGTGCTGTGTTTTTCAGCTCCATCAAGTCATTTATAGTCTTCTCTAAGTTGTTTATTCTAGCTAGCATCTCATCTAACCTTTTTTCAAAGTTCTTAGTTTCTTTGCATTGGGTTAGCATAAGTTCTTTTAGTTTTGAGAAGTTTGTTATTACCCACCTTCTGAAGCCTGTTTCTGTCAATTCATTAGATTCATTCTCCATCCATCTTTGTTCCCTAGCTAATGAGGAGTTGTGTTCCTTTCGAAGAAGAGAGGCATTCTAATTTTGGGTGTTTTCATCCTTTTTGCACTGGTTTCTTCCCATATTAGTGGCTTTATCTACCTGGGGTCTTTGTAGTTGGTGACTTTCGGATGGGGTCTCTGAGTGGATGTCCTTTTTGTTAATGATGAAGTTATTCCTTTCTGTTTCTTAGTTTTCCTTCTAACAATCAAGCCCCTCTACTGCAGGACTGCTAGAGGTCCACTCCAGACCCTGCTTGCCTGGGGATCATCCGTAGGGGTTGCAGAACAGTAAGGGTTGCTGCCAGTTTCTTCTTCTGTTATCTTCATCCCAGAAGGGTACCTGCCAGATGTTGGCCTGGGCTCTCCTTTATGAGGTGTCTCTTTGGGTATACAGGGGTTGGGGAGCTGCTTGAGGAGACAGTCTGTCCCTTATAGGAGCTCAAGTGCTGTGCTGGGAGCTCTGTTGTCCATTCAGAGCTGCTGGGCAGGTACTTTTAAGTCTGCTGCAGTGGAACTCATAACCACCTTTTTTCCCAGTTGCTCTATCCTAGGAAGTTCCTGTCATGCTGCTGCCTTTTTTTCACAGATGTCCTGCCCGACACGGAGTAGTCTAGTCGCAGTCTGCTGGCAGAGGTGTTTGCTGAGCTGCTGCAGGCTCTGCCCAGCTGCTGTGTGAACTCCTCGGTAGCAGCAGGTTTCCTTGGTAGTGGTTGTTGCCCTTGCCCCCACTGAGCTGGACCATCCTGGGTCCAGTTGTGCTTGCTGCGAAACTCAATCCAGAGCATTTTAGATTGCTTGTTTTGTAGGGGTGGTACCTGCTGAGCCAGATCACCTGGCTCCTTTTCTCTACCCCCTTCCTTTCAGTTGAATGGGTGGCTCTGTCTCCCAGGCGTTCCAGATGCCAGTTGAAATGCCCACCCAGATTTGTGTGAGTTTCTGTGCACCAAGCCGGCACTGGCTGAAAATGCCTTGCTGAAAACTTATAGCACTTTTTGGCCCGGGAATCTCCTGGTCTGTGGGCAGTGAAAATTTGTTTGGAAATATGGTGGGCACTCACCCTTTGCATTGTTCTTGCTGGGAACTGCACTCCAGAGCTGTTCCTATTTAGCCAGCTTGGATCCTCCCTTATCCTGAAATCCTTTTAAATCATTTTATGAAGCCAGTATCAAACTAATAGCAAAACCAGGAAAGGATATAACAAAAAAACGAAACTACAGACAAATATCTTTGATGAATATAGATGTAAAATTTCTTAACAAAATCCTAGCTAACTGAAACCAACAGCATATCAAAATGATAATCCACCATGATCACGTGGGTTTCATGCCAGGGATGCAGGGCTGGTTTAACATACACAAGTCAGTAAGTATGATACACCACATAAACACAATTAAAAACAAAAATCACATGATTATCTTGGTAGATGCTGAAAAAGCATTCAACAATATTCAGCATACCTTTATGATTAAAACACTCAGCAAAATCAGTGTACAAGGGATATACCTCAATGTAATAAAACCAATCCATGATAAACCCACAGCCAACATTATACTGAATGGGAAAAATTGAAAGCATTCCCTCTGAGAACTGGAACAAGACAATTATGCCCACTCTCACCACTTCTATTAAACATTAAACATAGTATTGAAAGTCCTAGCCAGAGAAATACTGGCAAAAAACAAGAGAAAGCAATAAATAGGTAGGTCTTAATTAAGCTAAAGAGCTTTTTCATGGCAAAGGAAGATTCAGCAGAGTAAAGAGACAACCCACAGAGTAGGAGAAAATCTTCACAATCTGTACATCTGACAAAGGACTAATACCCAGAATCTACAATGAACTCAAACAAATTAGCAAGAAAAAAAAACAATCTCATCAAAAAGTGGACTAAGAACATGAATAGACAATTCTCAAAAATGCTCAAAGTAATTTATAGATTCAACACTATCCCCATTCAGCTACCAATGACCTTCTTCAAAGAACTGGAAAAAACCACCTTAAACTTCATATGGAACCAAAAGAGAGCCTGCATAGCCAAGACAATCTGAAGCAAAAAGAACAAAGCTGGAGGCATCATGCTACTTGATTTCAAACTATACTACAAAGCTACAGTAATCAAAGCAGCATGGTACTGGTACCAAAACAGAGATATAAACCAATGGAACAGAACAGAGGCCCTGGGGGCAATGCCACACATCTACAACCATCTGATCTTTGACAAACCTAAGAAGAACAAGCAATGGGGAAAGGATTCCCTGTTTAATCAATGGTGTTGGGAAAACTGGCTAGCACTGTGAGGAAAGCAGAAACTGGACCCCTTCCTGACACCTTATACTAAAATTAACTCCAGATGGATTAAAGACTTAAACATAAGATCTAACACCATAAAAACCCTAGAAGAAAACCTAGGCAAAACCATTCAGGACATAGGCATAGGCAAGGACTTCATGACAAAAACAACAAAAGCATTGGCAACAAAAGCCAAAATAGACAAATGGGACCTAATTAAACTCCAGAGCTTCCATACAGCAAAAGAAACAATCATTAGAGTGAACCGGCAACCAATAGAATGGGAAAAAATTTTTGCAATCTACCCATCCAACAAAGGTCTAATATCCAGATTCTACAAAGAACTAAAACAGATTTACAAGAAAAAAACAAACAAACCCATCCAAAAGTGGGAGAGGGATGTGAAGAGATACTTTTCAAAAGAAGACATTTATGAGGCCAACAAACATATGAAAAAATGCCTATCATCACTGAGTATTAGAGAAATGCAAATCAAAACCACATTGAGATACCACCTCTCGCCAGTTAGAATGGCTATCATTAAAAAATCTGGAGACAACAGATGCTGGAGAGGATGCGGAGAAATAGGAACGTTTTTGTACTGTTGGTGGGAGTGTAAACTAGTTCAACCATTGTGGAAGACAGTGTAGCACTTCCTCAAGGACCTAGAAATAGAAATTCCATTTGACTGAACAATCTCATTACTGGATATATACCCAAAGGATTATAAATCATTGTATTATAAAGACACATACACGTGTATGTTCATAGCAGAACTGTTTACAATAGCAAAGACCTGGAACCAACCCAAATGCCCATCAATGATAGACTGGACAAAGAAAATGTGGCACATACACACCATGGAATACTATGCAGCCTTTGTAGGGACATGGATGAATCTGGAAACCATCATTCTCAGCAAACTGACACAAGAACAGAAAGTCAAACACTGCATGTTCTCACTCATAGGAGGGTGCTGAACAAGGAGAACACATGGACATAGGGAGGGGAGCATCACACACTGGGGTCTGTTGGGGGGTGCCAAGGGAGGGACAGCACAGGGTGTGGGGATGTTGGGGAGGGATAACATGGGGAGAAATGCCAGATGTAGGTGACAGGGGGATGGAGGCAGCAACCACATTGCCATGTGTGTACCTATGCAACAATCCATGATCTGCACATGTACCCCAGAATCTAAAGTACAATTAAAAAAAAAAAAGAAATACATTTGGCCAACAAGCATGAAAAAATGTTAAACATCACTAATTATCAGGGAAATACAAATCAAAACCATAATGTGATACCACCTTACTCCCACAAGAATGCTCATAATCAAAAAATTAAAAAAAATAATAGATGTTAGTATGGATGCAGTGAAAAGGAAACACTTCTATACTACTGGTGGAAATGTAAACTAGTACAACTGTTGTGGAAAACAGTGTGGAGATTCCTTAAAAAACTAAAAGTAGAACTACCATTTGATCCAGCAATCCCACTAGTGGGTATCTACCCAGAGGAAAAGAAGTCATTATCAAAAAATATACTTGCACATGTATGTTTATAGCAGCACAATTTACAATTGCAAAAATATGGAATCAGATCAATTGCCCATCAATCAACTAATCAATAAACTATGAGTAGTATATATATATGTGTGTGTGTGTGTGTGTGTGTGTGTGTGTGTGTGTGTGTATGTACTCAGCCATAAAAATGAATGAATTAATAGCATTTGCAATGTCCTGGTTGAGATTGGAGACTATTATTCTAAGTGAAGCAACTCGGGAATGAAAAACCAAACATTGTATGTTCTCACTCATAAGTGGGAGCTAAGCTATGATGATGCAAAGGCATAGGAATAATACAATGAACTTTGGGGACTCAGAGGAAAACGGTGGGAAGGGGGTGAGAAATAAAAGACTACAAACTGGGTTTAGTATATACTGCTCGTGTGATGTGTGCACCAAAATCTTGCAAATCACCACTAAAGAATTATCATGTAACCAAATACCACCTGTTCTCCAAAAATCTATGGAAATTAAAAAAAAAAACAATAAAGAAAAAATAAAAATATCTTTCTATCTTAAAAAACCCAGATATTTTGAATTATTTGTCAGAAAAGTACAATACCTTTGCCTCTCAAGCATCAGTCCCTGGGTGTCTTCTTTAGTTCATTTTGTAAGGTCATGTTTTCCTGGATGGTCCTGATGCTTGTGAATGTTTGTTGGTGCCTGGGTATTGAAGAGTTTGATATTTATTGTAGTCTCCACAGTCTGGGCTTGTTTGTACCCATCCTTCTTAGGAAGGCTTTCCAGGTACTTGAAAGGACTTGGATGTTGTGATCTAACCTATACCTGCATTAGGGGGAACCCCAAGCCCGGTAACACTGTGGTTCTTGCACTCTTGTAGAGGTAGGTATTGCCTTGGTGGTCTTGAATAAGATTCAGAATTCTGTGGATTTCCAGGCAGAGACTGTTGTTCCTTTCTCTTTCTTTCTACCAAACAAATGGAGTCTCCGTGTCTGTTCTGAACTGCCTGGAGCTGGGGGTGTTGTAACACAAATACCCCTGTGTCCACCACCACTGGGATTGTGCTGAATCACACCTAAAGCCAGCACAGTACTAAATCTTAGCCCAGGCTCACTGTAACCACTATATGCCTACCACCTGTGTTCACTAAAGGACCTGGGGTTCTATAATCTGGAGATGATAAAGCCAGCTAGGCTTCTGTCCTTTCCTTCAGGGCAATGAGCTACCCCAGGCCCTGGGCAGTTCTAGAGAAATCATCACCTGGGAGATAGGGACTGAAGCCCAGAACCTTAGAAGTCTACTCAATATTCCATTGTACTACAGCTGAGCTGGCACTCAAACCATGAGATACACTACTTTCCACTCTTCCCTCCCCTTTCTGCAGGCAGAGGAACCTCACCCCATGGCCACCACCACCATAGACCCACAAGGAGTACTGCCAGGCTACTACCAATGTTTCCTTAAGGCCAAAGGGTTCTTCAGTTAGCTCGTGAATGTTGTCTGGCCTGGGACTCACCCTTCAGGAAAGTGGGCTCCCTTCTGGCCCAGGAAAGATCTAGAAATGCTGTCCAAGAAGCAAGGCCTAGAATTGGGGACCCCAAGAGCCCACTTGATACTCTATCCCCCGAGGCTAAGCTGGTATCAAAGGTGCAAGACAAGTTCACTTACTTTTACCTCTGCCTTTCTCATATAGAAAGAGTCTCTCTCCATAGCTACCACAGCTAAGTATATGCTTAGTGTCACCCAAAGCCATCATGTTTCAGAGTCTCACCCACAGCCCATAGGATTTTACCTAGGTATCACTGCAGGTTATTCAGGGCCCAAGGGTTCTTTAGTTAGTAGTTGATGGGTCCTGCCAGGAATGGGTCCTTCCCTTCAAGGCAGCAGATTCCTTTCTCACCCTGAGTGTTTCTACAAATGTCATCAAGGAGCTAGGGCATGGAAATGGTGCCTCATGACTCTGACTACTGCCCAACACTAAGCTGGTATACAAGATGCAAGACAAAGTCTTCCTTTCTCTTCCCTCTCCCCTCCTTAAGTGGAAGAAAGAGGTCTCTTTTGAAGCCATGAGCTATGCTGCCTGGGTTTGGGGGAGTGGCAGCACAAGTATTCCCTTAGTCACCTGGGCTAGTATCTTATTAGGTCACATGTCCCCCAAACTGGCTCTGATGCCATGTCAGCCATAGGACTCACATAAGATTTGCAGCCCTATGGCCTTGATTGCCTTTCAAGATTACTTATCGCTTTGGGGGCACTTTAGCCTATGGTGGCAAGGCTTGCCAGAACTCAAGTTCTGACAGCTGGTATGGGTGATTCCCCTCTGGCTAGGGCTGGCTTAAGTGTTCACTCCAGCTGAGTTCAGCCCAGTTTTGCTTTCTGCTGAGACAGGGCAGCACTGTCTTCCATGCAGTGTCTCACGATCCCTATGCTCTTCTTCTTCCAAGTACACAGATTTTCTCTGTGCCATGTGACTGCTGCTGGGGGTTGGGGGAGGGCTGGCATCAGCAATCCAAGATTGTATTTTCTACCCTCTTTAGTGCCTCTTTCAGTGATATGAAGTTAAATCCAGGTACTGTGAGTGCTCACCTGATTTTCGATTGTTATGGAGGTGATTTTATGTGTAGACAGTTGTCAAATTTGGTGACTCTGTGGGTGGGAGGATGATAGATGGAGCCTTCTATTTAGCCACCTTACTCCACTCCTCTCTGTCTTTTCACTTTCTTGATGATGTCTTTTGATGGACAAAAGTTTTTAATTGTAATAAAGTGAAAAGTATATGTTTTTTCTTCTATTGCTAGGCATTTTGGTGTCACGTCTAATTTTCTTCTATTGCTTGTCATTTTGGTGTCACGTCTAATCCATTGCCAAATCCAAAGTGCTGAAGATTTATCCCTTTTTTTGAAAAATTTTATAGTTTCAGCTTTTAAGTTTACATTATTTATTCATATTGAGTTACCATTTTGTATGGCATTAGGTAGGAGTCCCAATTTATTTTATTTTTTTTGCTTGTGGAAAGTCAGTTATCCTAGTATAATTTTTTAAGAGACTATTCTTTCCCATTGTGTGGACTTGGCACCCTTGTCAAAAATCGATGGATCAAAGATGTATGGATTTATTTCTGGACTCGGCTTTATTCCACTGCATCATCAGTCTATCCTTATGCCAGTACCACACTTTTTAATAACAGCCATTCTGACTGGTTTAAGATGGTATCTCATTGTAGTTTTGATTTGCATTTCTCAAGTGATTGGTGATATTAACCTTTTCTTCATATGCTTGTTGACTGCATATATGTCATTTGAAAAGTGTCTACTTATGTCCTTTGCCCAGTTTTTAATGGAGTCATTTGTTTTATGATTATAAAATTGTTTAATTTTATAAATGCTAGACATTAGACCTTGGTCAGATACATTGTTTGCAAATATTTTCTCCCATTCTGTAGGCTGTTCTCTCTGTTGATAGTTTCTTTTGCTGTGCAAAACTTTTTAATTAGATCCCATTTGTCAATTTTTGCTTTCGTTAAAATTATTTTTGGCATCTTAATCATGAAATCCTTGCCAATTTCTATGTCCAGAATGGTATTTCCTAGGCTGTCTTCCAGTGTTGTTATAGTTTTGTTTCACACTTAAGTCTTTAATCCATCTTGAGTTCATTTTTGTATATGGTGTAAGGAAGGTCTCTGTTTTAATCTTCTGTATATGGCTATCCAGTTATTCCAACACCCTTTATTGATTAGGACACCCTATTGATTAGGGTGTCCTTTCCCCATTGCTTGTTTTTGTCAGGTTTGTTGAAGATCAGATGATGGTAAGTGAGCAGCCTTATTTATGCACTCTGGTCTGTTCCATTGGTCTATGTGTCTATTTTTATATTTGTACCATATTGCTTTGGTTACTGTAGCCCTGTAGTATAGTTTGAAGTTTGGTAACATGATGCCTCCAGCTTTGTTCTTTTTGCTCAGGATCTCCTTGATATTAGAGCTCTTTTTGGTTCCACATGAATTTCAAAATTGTTTTCTCTAGTTCTGTGAAAAATTCATTGGTAGTTTGATAGGAATAGCTTTGAATCTATGAATTACTTTGGGTATTATGGCCATTTTAATGATATTGATTCTTCCTATCCATGAGCAAAAAATATTTCTCCATTTCTTTGCATTATTTCTGATTTTTTTTGAGCAGTGTTTTCTAATTCTCTTTGTAGAGGCCTTTCATCTTCTTGGTTAGCTATATATTCCTAAATATTTTATTCTTTTTTGTGGCATTTGTGAATGAGATTGTATTCCTGATTTGGATCTTAGCTTGGCCATTGTTGGTTTATAAGAATGCTATGATTTTTGTGCATTTATTTTGTATCCTGAAACTTTACTGAAGTTGTTTTTCAGCTGAAGAAGCCTTTGGCCCAAGACTATGTTTTTTGTCTAGCTATAGAATCATATTGTCAGCAAATAGGGATAAGTTGACTTCCTCTCTTCTTATTCAGGTGCCTTTTGCTTTCTCTTGCTTTATTGCTCTGGTCAGGGATTCTAATACTATGTTCAACAGAAATGGTGAGAGAAGATATCTTTGTCTTGTGTTGGTTTTCAAGGGGCATGCTTCCAGATTTTGCCTATTCAGTCTGATGTTGGCTGTAAGTTTCTCATAGATGACTCATATTATTTTGAGATATGTTCCTTCAATACCTAGTTTATTGAAAGTTTGTAACATGAAGAGACATTGAATATTATTGAAAGCATTTTCTGCATATATTGAGATAATCATTTGTATTTTTGTCTTTAGTACTGTTTATGTAATAAATCACATTTATTGGTTTGCATATTTTGAACCAACCTTGTATCCTAGGGATAATGCCTACTTGATTGTGGTGGATTAACTGTTTCAGGTGCTGTTGGATTCAATTTGCTAATATTTTATTAAGAGTTTTTTCATCAATATTCATTAAGGTTATTGGCCTGAAGTTTTCTGTTTTTGGTGTGTCTCTGACAGGTTTTGGTACCAGGATGATGCCAGCTTCATAGAATGAGTTGGGGAGGAGTTCCTCCTCCTGAACTTTTTGAAATAGTTTTGTAGAAATGCAACCAGCTCGTCTTTGTACATCTGGTAGAATTTGGCAATGAATCCATCTTGTCCAGGGCTTTTATAAGTTTGTAGGCTATTTACCACTGATTAAATTTTGGAGCTTGTTATTGGTATGTTCAAAGATTCCATTTCTTCAAGGTTCAGTCTTGGGAGGGTGTATGTGTCCAAGAATTTGCCAATTTATTCTAGATTTTCTAGTTCATGAATAAAAGTGTTCATAATATTCTCTAATGATTATTTGTATTTCTGTGTGGTCAGTGGTAATATACCCTTTAGAATTTCTTCTTGTGTTTATTTGGATTTTCTCTCTTTTCTTCTTTATTAGTCTAGCTGGTGGTCTATCTTATTAATTTTTTTAACGAAGCTTCTATCTTGGTTAATTTTTTTTCCCCATTTATTTATATTATTGCATTTTAGGTATTGAGGTACATGTGAAGAACATGCAAGATTGTTGCATAGGTACACACATGGCAGTGTTATTTGCTGCCTTCCTTCCAATCACCTACCTCTGGCATCTCTCCCCTTGCTATATCTCCACAGCTCCCCACCCCCCACCGTCCCTCCCTTATTTCCCCCCAACTGACCCCAGTGTGTAGTGTTCCCCTCCCTGTGTCTATGTGTTCTCATTGTTCAATGCCCACCTATGAGTGAGAACATGCGGTGTTTGATCTTTTGCTCTTCTGTCAGTATGATGAGAATGATGGTATCCAGGTTCATCCATGTCCCTACAAAGGACACAAACTCATTGTTTTTGATGGTTGCATAATATTCCATGGTGTATATGTGCCACATTTTCCCTGTCTAGTCTATCATTGATGGGCATTTGGGCTGGTTCCAGGTCTTTGCTATTGTAAACAGTGCTGCAATGAACATTCGTGTGCACGTGTCCTTCTAGTAGAATGATTTATAATCCTTTGGATATATACCCAGTAATGGGATTGCTGGGTCAAATGGAAGTTCTATTTCTAAGGATATAGAGGCACAAAAAACCCTTCAAAAAATCAATAAATCCAGGAGCTGGTTTTTTGAAAAGATCAACAAAATAGACAGACCACTAGCCAGATTAATAAAAAAGAAAAGAGAGAATAACCAAATTGATGCAATAAAAAACGATAAAGGGGATATCACCACAGATTCCACAGAAATTCAAACCATCATCAGAGATTATTACAAACAACTCTATGCACACAAACTAATAAACCTGGAAGAAATGGATAAATTCCTGGACACTTGCCTCCTGCCAAGCCTAAACCAGGAAGAAGCCGAAACCCTGAACAGACCCATAACAAAGTCTGAAGTTGAGGCAGCAATTAAGAGCTTACCACCCAAAAAAAGCTCAGGTCCAGACGGGTTCACAGCCGAATTCTACCAGACATACAAAGAGGAGCTGGTACCATTCCTTCTGAAACTATTCCAAACAATACAAAAAGAGGGAATTCTTCCCAAATCATTTTATGAGACCAACATCATCCTGATTCCAAAACCTGGCAGAGACTCAACAAGAAAAGAAAACTTCAGGCCAATATCCATGATGAACATAGATGCAAAAATCTTCAATAAAATACTGACAAGCCGATTGCAACAGCACATCAAAAAGCTTATCCACCATGATCAAGTAGGCTTTATCCTGGGGATGCAAGCCTGGTTCAACATACGCAAGTCTATAAAAGTAATTCACCACATAAACAGAACCAAAGACAAAAACCACATGATTATCTCAATTGATGCAGAGAAGGCCTTTGACAAAATTCAACAGCTCTTTATGCTAAAAACACTCAACAAGCTAGGTATCGATGGAACGTATCTCAAAATAATAAAAGCTATTTATGACAAACCAACAGCCAATATCATACTGAATGGGCAAAAACTGGAAGCATTCCCCTTGAAATGTGGCACCAGACAAGGATGCCCGCTCTCACCACTGCTATTCAATATAGTATTAGAAGTTCTAGCCAGAGCAATCAGGCAAGAAAAAGAAATAAAGGGCATTCAAATAGGAAAGGAGGAAGTCAAATTGTCTCTATTTGCAGACGACATGATTGTATATCTAGAAGACCCCATCGTCTCAGCCCCAAACCTCCTGAAACTGATAAGCAAGTTCAGCAAAGTCTCAGGATACAAAATCAATGTGCAAAAATCACATGCATTCCTATACACCAGTAACAGACTTAAAGAGAGCCAAATCAAGAACAAACTTCCATTCACAATTGCCACAAAGAGAATAAAATACCTAGGAATACAACTAACAAGGAATGTAAAGGACCTCTTCAAGGAGAACTACAAGCCACTGCTCAACGAAATAAGAGAGGACACAAACAGATGGAGAAATACTCCATGTTCATGGTTAGGAAGAATCAATATCGTGAAAATGGCCATACTGCCCAAAGTAATTTACAGATTCAATGCTATCCCCATCAAGCTACCAATGACCTTCTTTGCAGAACTGGAAAAAACCACCTTAAACTTCATATGGAACCAAAAGAGAGCCCGCATAGCCAAGTCAATTCTAAGCAAAAAGAACAAAGCAGGAGGCATCACACTACCGGACTTCCAACTATACTACAAGGCTACAGTAATCAAAACAGCATCGTATTGGTATCAAAACAGAGATATAGACAAATGGAACAGAACAGAGGTCTCAGAGGCAACACAACATATCTACAACCATCTGATCTTTGACAAACCAGACAAAAATAAGCAATGGGGAAAGGATTCCCTGTTTAATAAATGGTGTTGGAAAAACTGGCTAGCCATGTGCAGAAAGCAGAAACTGGACCCCTTCCTGACACTTTACACTAAAATTAACTCCAGATGGATTAAAGACTTAAACATAAGACCTAACACCATAAAAACTCTAGAAGAAAATCTAGGCAAAACCATTCAGGACATAGGCGTAGGCAAGGACTTCATGACCAAAACACCAAAAGCATTGACAACAAAAGCCAAAATAGACAAATGGGACCTAATCAAACTCCACAGCTTCTGCACAGCAAAAGAAACAGTCATTAGAGTGAATCGGCAACCAACAGAATGGGAAAAAATTTTTGCTGTTTACCCATCTGAAAAAGGGCTGATATCCAGAATTTACAAAGAACTAAAACAGATTTACAAGAAAAAAACTAAGAAGCCCATTCAAAAGTGGGCAAAGGATATGAACAGATACTTTACAAAAGAAGACATTCATGAGGCCAACAAACATATGAAAAAATGCTCATCATCACTTGTCATCAGAGATATGCAAATCAAAACTACATTGAGATACCATCTCACGCCGGTTAGAATGGCAATCATTAAAAAATCTGGAGACAACAGATGCTGGAGAGGATGTGGAGAAATAGGAACACTTTTACACTGTTGGTGGGAGTGTAAATTAGTTCAACCATTGTGGAAGACAGTGTGGTGATTCCTTGGTTAATCTTTTTAATTTTTTTGTGTCTCAATCACTGACAGTTCCACTCTGATATTAATTCTTTCTTTTCTTCTGCTAGGGATTTATGGTTGGTTTGTTCTTACCTCTGTAGTTCTTCTTCTTCTTCTTTTTTTTTTTTTTTTTTTTTGAGATGAAGTTTCACTCTGGTTGTTCCAGTTGGAGTGCAATGTCACGATATTGGCTCACTGCAACCTCCGCCTCCTGGTTTCAAGCGATTTTCCTGCCTCAGCCTCCTGAGTAGCTGGGAATACAGGCATGTGACACCATGCCTGGCTAATATTGTATTTTTAGTTGAGACGGGGTTTCTTCATGTTGGTCAGGCTGGTCTTGAACTCCCGACCTCAGGTGATCTGCCCATCTTGGCCTCCCAGAGTGCTGGGATTACAGGTGTGAGCCACTATGCCTGGCCTTTTCTCTAGTTCTTTTAGGTGTAGTGTTACCCTGTTAATTTGAGATCTTTCTAACTTTTTGATATGGGTATTTACTACTATAAATTTCCATCTTAACACTGTCTTATCTGTGTCCCAGAGATCCTGGCATGTTGTATTTTTGCTCTCATTAGTTTAAAAAACTTCTTAATTTCTGTCCTAATTTCATTATTTTCCCCAAAGTCATTCAGGCACAGGTTGTTTACTATCCATGTGATTGGATGGTTTTGAGCAACTTTCTTAGCCTTCAATTCTATTTTTATTGTGCTGTGGTCTGACATAGGGGTTGGTATAATTTTGGTTCTTTTGCATTGTTGAGGATTGTTTTATGTCTGATCATGTGGTTGATTTTAGATTACATGCCATTGCAAATGAGAATGTATATTCTCATGTTTTGTGTGGTTTTTTTTTTTTTGGTTTTTTGATTTTTAATTTTTGTGGGTACACTGTAGGTGTATATATCTATGGGGTGGTACATGAGATGTTTCGATACAAGCATGAAATGTGAAATAAGCACATCATGAAGAATGGGGTATCTATCCATTCAAGTATTTATCACTGATTTGCCAACAATCCAATTACATTCTTTAGTTATTTTTAAATGTACTATTATTATTGTCTTTGTCATCCCGCTAATTTATCAAATAGTAAGTCTTATTTTTTGTTTCTATTTTTTTTCTTGTACTCGTTAACCATCCCCACTTACCGTGCAGCCCTCCATTAAACTTTCTAGCCTCTGGTAACTATCCTTGTACTCTTTAGGTTCATGAGTTCAACTATTTTGATTTTTAGATCACATAAATAAGTGAGAATATGTGAAGTTTGTCTTTCTGTTCCTGGTTTATTTCACTTAATATAATAATGTTCAGTTCTATCCATGTTGTTGCAAGTGACTGCATCTCATTCTTTTTTATGGCTGAATAGTACTTCCTTGTGGATATGTACTGCATTTTCTTTATCCATTCATCCGTTAATGGACAGTTAGGTTACTTCTAAATCTTAACCTTGTAAACAGTGCTGTAACAAACACAGGAGTGCAGATATCTCTTTGATATATTGATTTCCTTACTTTTACATATATACCAGGAGTGGGGTTACTGGATTGTATGATGGCTGTATATATAGTTTTTTCAGAAAATACCAAACTGTTATCCATAGTGGGTGTACTAACTTACATTCTCACCAAAAGTGCATGAGGCTTCCCTTTTCTCCATGTCTCCCCAGACATTTGGACATTTGTTATTGCCCGACTTTTGAATAAAAACCACATTAACCAGGGTGAGATATGTCATTGTAGTTTTAATATTTCTCTGATAAGCAATGATGTTGAGTACCTTTTGTATACCTGTTTGCCATTTGTATGACTTCTTTTGAGAAATGTCTATTCATATCTTTTGCCCACTTTGTAATTGAATTATTAGATTTTTTTCCCTATATAGTGTTTGCAATTTCTTATATATTCTGGTTATTAATCACTTGTCAGATGGGTAGTTTGAAAATATTTTTTTCCCCTTCTGTGGGTAGTCTCTTCATTTTGTTAACTGTTTCATTTTTTTTTTACATTGTTCACTTTGTTTTTTTTTTTTTTGTTTGTTTGTTTTTTCTTTTTGCTGTGCAGTAGCTTTTTAACTTGATATGAACCCATTTGTCCATTTTTGCTTTGGTTGCCTGTGCTTGTGGTTTATTACTCAAGACATATTTTCCCAATGTCCTAGAGAGTTTACTCAGTTTTCTTGTAGTAGTTTTATGTTTTGAGATATTACTTTTAAGTCTTTAATCCATTTAGATTTTATTTTTGTACATGGTAATAGACAAGGATCTAGTTTCATTCTTCTGCACATGAATATCCAGTTTTCTTCTTCCTTTGCAGTGTGCATGCCATTTTTATCTTTCTTTCATCTGATTGCTCTATGACTTCCAGTACTATGTTGAATAACAGTGGTAACACTGGGAATCCTTGCTGTGTTCCAGATCTTAGAGGAAAGATTTTCAGTTTTTCCCCATTCAGAATACTAGCTGTGGGTCTGTCATATATGGCTTTTATTATTTTGATATATGTTCCCTCTATCCTCAGTTTTTTGAGGGTTTTTATCAGAAAGAAATGTTGAATTTAATCAAATGCTTTTTCAGCATCAATTGAAATGATCATAGGTCTATTGTTTTTGGATGGAAAGTTCTGTGGATTTCTATCAGATCCATCTTGTCCTGTATTGAGTTCAGGTCTTGAATATCTTTCTTAATTTTCTGCCTCAATTATCAGTCTAATACTGTCAGTGGAGTGTTGACTTCTTCCATTGTTATTGGATGGGAGTCTAAGTCTCTTTGAAGGTCCCAATAAACTTGCTTTATGAATCTGGGTGCTCCTGTGCTGAGTGCATATATACTTAGGATAGTTAGGACTTCTTGTCGAATTGAATCCTTTACCATTATGTAATACCTTGCTTGGACTTTTTTTTGTCTTTGTTGGTTGAAAGTCTGTTTTGTCTGAAATTATGAATGCAACCCCTGCTTTTTTGTGTTTTCCATTTGCTTGGTGGATTTTTCTATGTCTCTTTATTTTGAGCACATAGGTGTCATTGTATGTGAGATGGGTCTCTTGAAGACAGCATACCATTGAATCCTAATTATTTATCTAACTTGCCACTCCGAGACTTTTAATTGGGAGTATTTAGCTTATTTATATTTATTTAAGGTTAGTTGTGATATGTCTGGATTTGATCTTGTCATCATGTTGTTTATTACACAAATTTGTTTGTATGGTTGCTTTATAGTGTCACTGGTCTGTGTACATAAGTGTGTTTTTGTAGTGGCTGGTAATGGTCTTTCCTTTCCATATTTAGTGCTTCTTTCAGGAGCTCTTGTAAGGCAGATCTGGTGGTCATGAATTCCCTCAGCATTTGCTTGTCTGAGAAAAATCTTATTTCTCTTTGCTTATAAATCTTAGATTTCCTGGATATAACATTCATGGTTAAAATTTATTTTCTTAAAAAGGTTGAATATAGGCCCCTTATCTCTTCTGGCTTGTAAAGTTTTTGCTGAGAGGTCATGTGTTATATGAATGGACTTTCCTTTGTAGGTGACTTGTCTTTTCTCTCTAGCTGTTTTTAACATTTTTTTCTTTCATTTCAACCTTAGAGAATCTAATGATTATGTGTCTTGGGGATGACCTGATTGTCAAGTGTTTTGTGGGTGTTCTCTGCATTTTCAGAATCTGGATGTTGGCCTCTCTAGCTAGATTGGGAAGGTTCTCCAGCATGACATCGTGAAACACGTTTTTCAAGTGGCTTTCTTTCTCCATCTCTTTCAGGGACACAATGAGTCATAGGTTTGGTCTCTTTACATAATCTTGTATTTCTCAGAGGTTTTGCTTATTACTTTTCATTCTTCTCTTTTTTCTATTCTTGTCTGAGTGTCTTCTTATTTTAGAAAGCCAGTCTTCAAGCTCTGAAAGTCTTTCCTCAACTTGGTTACTCTGTTATTAATACTTGTGATTGTATTATAAAATTCTTCTATTTTTCAGCTCTAGCAGGTCAGCTATGTTCTTTTTTTCAATTTTTATTTTAAGTTCAGGGGTACATTTTATTTTAAGTGCAGGGTGTGCAGGTTTGTTACATAGGTAAACATGTACCATGATGGTATGATGGATAGATCAAATCAAGACCTAGGTATTAAGTCTAATGTCCATTAACTATTCTTCCTGATGCTCTCCCTCCCCACACCCCACTCCGTCTCACAGTCCCCAGTGAGTGTTGTTCCCCTCAATGAGTCCATGTGTTCTCATTATTCAGCTCCCATGTATAAGTTAGAAGATACAGTGTTTGGTTTTCTGTTCCTGCATTAGTTTGCTAAGGATAATTGCTTCCAAATCTATCCATGTCCCTGCAAAGGACATGATCTAATTCCTTTTTATGGCTGCATAGTATTCCATGGTATATGCTTTATCACATTTTCTTTATCTAGTCTATCATTGATGGGCATTTAGGTTGATTCCATGTCTTATGCTATTGTGAATAGTGCTGCAATAAACCTATACATGCATATATGTTTATAGCAGAAGAATTTATGTTCCTTTGGGTGTATACCCAGTAATTGGATTGCTGGGTCAAATGATATTCTGCATTTAGGTCTTTGAGAATTACTACATTGTCTTCCACAATGGTTGAACTAATGTTACACCAACAGTGTAAAATCATTTCTTTTTCTCTACAACCTCGGCAGCATCTGTTGTGTCTTGTCTTTTTAATAATTGCCATTCTGACTGGCATGAGATGGTATCTCATTGTGATTTTGATTTGCATTTTTCTAATGATCAATGATGCTGAGCATTTTTTCATGTTTGTTGGTCACATGTATGTCTTCTTTTGAGAAGTGTCTGTTCATGTGCTTTGGCCGCTTTTTAATGAAGTTGTTTGTTTATTTCTTCTAAATTTGCTTAAGTTTTTTGTAGACTCTGTATATTAGACCTTTGTCAGGTGAATAGATTGCAAATATTTTCTCCCATTCTGTATGTTGTCTGTTCTCTCTGATGATAATTTCTTTTACTATGCAGAAGCTCTTTAGTTTAATTAGATCCCATTTGTCAGTTTTCTCTTTTGTTACAATCGCTTTTGGCATTCTCATTACGAAGTCTTTTCCCATGCCTATGTCCTGAATGGCGTTGCCTAGATTTTCTTCCAGGGATTTTATAGGTTTGGGTTTTACATTTAAGTCTTTAATCCACCTTGAGTTAATGTTTATGTAAGGTGTAAGGAAGGGATCCAGTTTCAATTTTCTGCATATGGCTAGCCAGTTCTCCCAGCACCAGTTATTAATAGGGAATCCTTTCCAAATTGCCTGTTTTTGTCAGGTGTGTCAAAGATCAGATAGTTGTAGGTGTGCAGTCATATTTCTGAGTTCTGTATTCTGTTCCATTGGTCTATGTGTTTGTTTTTGTACCAGTACCATGCTGTTTTGGTTACCGTAGCCTTGTAGTATAGTTTGAATTCAGGTAGTGTAATATCTCTAGCTTTGTTATTTTTGCTTAGGATTGTCTTGGCCATTTGGGCCCCTTTTTTGTTTTATAAGAATTTTAAAATAGCTTTTCCTAATTCTGTGAAGGATGTCAGTGGTAGTTTAATGGGAATAGCACTGAATCTATAAATTACTTTGGGCAGTATGGCGATTTTCACGATATTGATTTTTCCTATCCATGAGCATAGAATTTTTTTTCATTTGCTTTTTTTTCCTCTCTGACTTCTTTGGGCAATGGTTTGTAATTTTTCTTGAAGAGGTCCTTCACCTCCCTTGCTAGCTGTATTCCTAGGTATTTTATTCTCTTTGCAGCAATTATGAATGGGAGCTCATTCGTGCTTTGGCTCCCTGCTTGCCTGTTGTTGGTGTGTAGGAATGCTTGTGACTTCTGCACATTGATTTTGTATATTGAGGCTTTGCTGAAGTTGCTTTTCAGTTTAGGAAGCTTTTAGGCTGAGACGATGGGGTTTTCTAGATATAGGATCATGTCATCTGCAAACAAAGATAATTCGGCTTCCTCTCTTACTATCTGAATACCTTTTATTTCTTTCCCTTGCCTAATTGCCCTGGCCAGAACTTCCAATACTTATTGAATAGGAGTGGTGAGAGAGGGCATCCTTATCTTGTGCTGGTTTTCAAGGGTAATGCTTCCAGCTTTTGCCCATTCCATGTGATATTGGCTGTGGTTTTGTCATATATAGCTCTAATTTTTTGAGACATGTTTTTTCAATACATATTTTATTGAGAGTGTTTAAAGTGAAAGGATGTTGAGATTTTTCAAAGTCCTTTCTGCACCTATTGAGATAATCATGTGTTTTTTTGTTTTTAGTCCTGTTTGTGTGATGAATCACATTTATTGATTTGCATGCATTGAACACACTTTGTATCCCAGGGATGAAGCCAACTTCATCATGGTGGTTAGGGTTTTTGGTGTTTTGCTGGATTTGCTTTGCCAGTATTTTATTTTGGATTTTTGCATGGATGTTCATCAAGGATATTGGCCTGAAGTTTTCTTTTGTTGTTGTTGTTGTATCTCTGCAAGGTTTTGGCATCAGCATGACGCTGGCCTCATAGAACAAGTTAGGGAGGAGTCCCTCCTTTTCAGTTGTTTAGAATAGTTTTAGTAAAAATGATACCAGCTCTTCAGACCACTGCTAGAATTGAGCTATGAATTTATCTGGTCCTGGGCTTTTTTCTTTTTTTGGTTGGTAGGGTATCTATTATTTCCTCAATTTCAAAACTCATTATTGGTCTGTCAGGGATTTAATTTTCTCCTAGTTCAGTTTTGGGGGTATATGTGTCCAGGGATTTATCTGTCTTCTAGATTTGATAGTTTATGTGCACAGAGGTGTTTAGAGTATTGTCTGAAGGTTGTTTTTATTTCTGTGGGGTCAGTGGTGACATCCCTCTAATCATTTCTGATTGTATTTATTTGATACTTCTCTCTTTCTTCTTTATTAATCTAGATAGTGGTCTATATATTTTATTAATTTTTTCAAAAAACCAGCTCCTGGATTCATTGATTTGGCATTTAGTGTTATAAATTTCCTTCTTAACACTGCTTCATCTGCATCCCACTGATTCTGGTACCTTCTCTCTTTCTTCCCAATAGTTTCAAAGAACTTACTGATTTCCATCTTAAATTCATTATTTACCCAAGAGTCATTCAGGAGCAGGCTGTTAAATTTCTATGTAGTTTTGTGGTTTTGAGTGAGTTTCTTAATCCTGGGTTCTAATTTGATTGCACTGTGGTCTGAGACATGGTTTGTTATAACTTCAGTTTTTTGCATTTGCTGAGGAGTGATTTACTTCTGATTATATGATCAGTTTTAGAGTAAGTTCCATGTTGTTTTTGGGTGGGGAGTTCTGTAGATATCTATAAGGTCCACTTGATCCAGAGCTGAGTTCAAGTCCTGAATATCTTTGTTATGTTTCTGTCTCAATGATCTGCCTAATATTGTCAGTGGGGTGTTAAAGTCACTCACTATTATTGTGTGGGAGTCTAGTCTCTTTGTAGGGCTCTAAGAATTTGCTTTATGAATCTGGGTACTTCTGTATTGGGTGCATATATAGCTAGCTCAGGATAGTTAGCTCTTCTTGTTGAATTGAACCCTTTACCATTTTGTAATGCCCTTCTTTGTCTTTTTTGATCTTTGTTGGTTTAAAGTCTGTTTTTTCAGAAACTAAGATTGTGACCCCTTTTCTTTTCCTTTCCTTTCCTTTCTTTTTCTTTCTTTCTTTCCTTTCTCCCTCCCTCCCTCACTCCCTTCCTTCCTTCCTTCTTTACTTCTTTCTTTCTTGATGGAGTTTTGCTCTTGTTGTCCAGGCTGCAATGCAATGGCATAGTATTGGCTCACCCCAACCTCTGCCTCTCAGGTTCAAGCAATTCTCCTGCCTCAGCCTCCCTAGTGGCTGGGAATACAGGTGTTGGAGTGCAATAGAGCAATATTGGCTCACCACAACCTCCCTCTCCTGGGTTCAAGTGATTTTTCTAACTCAGTCTCCCAAGTAGCTCGGATTACAGGTATGTGCCACCATGCCTGGCTAATTTTGTACTTTTAGTAATGATGGGGTTTCTCCATGTTGGTCAGGCTGGACTCAAACCCCTGACCTCAGGTGATCTACCTGCCTTAGCCTCTCAAAGTCCTGGGATTACAGGCATGAGCCCCTGTGCCCAGCTGTGACCCCTGCTTTTTTCTAGTTTTCATTGACTTGGTAAATTTTCCTCTGTCCCTTTATTTTGAGCCTATGTGTGTCTTTACATGTGAGATGGGTCTCTTGAAGATAGCACACCAATGGGTCTTGGCTCATTATCCAGCTTTCCATTCTGTGACTTTTAATTGGGGCATTTAGCCCATTTACATTTAAGGTTAGTATTGTTATGTGTGAATTTAATCCTGTCATTATGATGTTAGCTGGTGGTTTTGCAGACTTCTTTATGTAGTTTCTTCATCGTGTCACTGGTCTGTGTATTTCAGTGTGCTTTTGCTGTGGCTCATAATGGCTTTTCCTTTCCAAAGTTAGTGCTTCCTTCAGCAGCCCTTGCAAAGCAGGCCTGGTGGTAACAAATTTTCTCAGCATTTGCTTGCTTGAAAAGGATCTAATTTCTCCATCATTTCTGAAGCATAGTTTGGCTGGATATGAAACTCTGCATGCTCATCAGCTGTGGCAAGGAGCTAGCAGGTACCAAGGTGCCAGCCTCCATGTAGTATATAGGGATGGATCCCACCTTCCTAGTAATCCTGGGTTGAGAGTGGGCAAAACTCCTGGGTCTCTGTGTGTGTCCAAGTGTCTGCCCTTTTGGGAAGCCACACAGCTCTGTGTATTGGACCCAAGGCCCTGGTGGGGTGGGCTTATGAGGGGATTTCCTTATCCACTGGTTGCAGATCCACAGGACGAGCATGGTTTCCCAGGCAGGATTGCACAATCACTCACATCTTCCCTTGGTAGGGGTAAGGAGTTCCTTTGTCTCCATGCTGTTCCTGGGTTGGCCATTGCCCCACCCTGCTTTTCTTTATTCTCCATGAGGTGAATTGTTTGGCTAGTCAATCTCTATGCAAGAACCTGGATATTTCAGTTGAAGGTGCTGAATTCACTCGCTGCTTTCATTCCTCTCCATGAGTGCTGCAGACCACAGTTGCCTCTAATCAGCCATCTTAGCCTCTCTAGTTGTGTTCTTTTCTATACAGGCTATTTTTTCTGTCAGCTCCTGTATCACCTATTTGCGATTCTTAACTTCCTTAGATTGTGTTTTAATGTTCTCCTAAATATTGGTGATCTTTGTTCCTATCCATATTCTATTTCAGTCACTTCAGCCATCTCAGTCCAGTTAAGAATCCTTGCTGGAATACTAGTGTGATTGTTTGGAGAAAAGACACTCTGGCTTTTTGAGTTGTCAGAGTTCTTGCACTTGTTCTTTCTCACCTTTGCAGATTGATGTTCCATTAAGCTTTTAAGTTGCTGTCCATTGGATGCTTTTTTTTCTTTTATCCTATTTGATGATCTTGGCAGTTTGATTGTGATGTAAGGTGGATTCAGTCGACTGGCTTTATTACTGGAAGATTTTAGGGAACCAAGGCTCAGCTCTGAGGTATTCTTGGACTATGTACTCTAACTCTGGGGGAGTGGTATTGGGCCCTGGCTTTGATCTCTGGTTCCTCAAGTTTAGGAATCTACTGTGCTGGAGGAGCCAAATTGTTCCTGGACCACTAGTCACCACACTCCAGTGGGTGGTGCAAGCCAAAGAACTTTGTAGGGCAGTGGCTGGGGGATCCATCCTCATTCACACATGCTGGCATGTCATATTCAGCCACAGCAGGATGTTACATTGGGAAGAGTCATGAGGGCTGCCTTCCAGGTCCTGGCTCCCAGACATTTCTAGACACACCCTGGGAAAGAAGGAAACCCACTGCCTTGAAGGGAAGAACCCAGTCATGGCAGGATTGATCACTTGCTAACTGAAGAGCCCTTGGGCCCTGAATAGCCAGCAGCAACACCTAGATACTACATTGAGAGCCTTTGGTGAGCCTCTGAACCTTGCTGGCTTCATGTGAGACTGCACACATTCCCAGCTGTGGTGGCTATGAAGGAAGACTCCTGTCTGAGAAGAGCAGAAGAAAAACTAAAGGAGACGATGTTTTACACCTTAGGTACCAGCTAAGCAACAGGGAGGTAGAGTACCAAGTAGGCTCTTGGGGTCCATTATTCTAGGCCATGGTTCTTGGACAGCATTTCCGAACCTGCTCTGGGCCAGAGGGGAGCCCACTGCCCAGAAGGTGTCACATGCCAGGAAGTATTCACCACAAGATGACTGATGAGCCCTTGGACCTTAAGTGAGCATGAGTAGTACTGGCAGAACTCTGTTTGGGCCTGTGGTGGTGGTGGCCCTGGGGTGAGAATCCATTGCCTTTGGAAAGGGGAGGAAAGAGTGGGAAGGACTACATCTCATAGTTTGAGTGCCAGATCAGCCACAGTACAATAGAACACTAGGTTGACTTCTAAGGCTTTTGGCTATAGTTTCTAGCTCCCAATGGCACCCCTGGACCCACCCAGGGACTGGGGGAACTTGCTGTCCTGAAGAGACGAACACAAGCCTGGCTGGCTTCCCTGCCTGCAGATTGAAGAGATCCAGGGCCTTAAGTGAATATAGGCAGTAGCCAGGTAGTGGTTACTGCAGGCCTTGGGCAAGAGACAGTGTTCTGCTGGTTACTGCGGGCCTTGGGCAAAAGACAGTGCCCTGCTGGCTTCAGGTTTAACCCAGCCCAATACAGGTGGTGGTCACAGAGGTTCTTGTGTCACTCCCCACTTAGCTCCAGGCAGTTCCAAACAGAGAAAGAGATTATTTTTTGGGGAGAAAGAAAGGAAAGAGAAAAAGAGTCTCTGCCTGGTGATACAGAAAATTCTTCCAGACCTTATTAAAGACCAACAGGGTGTTACCTCTACAAGTGTGCAAGAGCCACAGTGTTACTGGGCTTGGGGTTCCCCCTAATGCAGATATAGCTTACATCACAGCACTCAAGTCCTTTCCAGTACCTAGAAAGCCTTTCCAAGAAGGATGGGTACAAACAAGCCCAGACTGTGAACTTTTTTGGAGGGTTTTTTATGTCTCTATCTCCTTCAATTCTGCTCTGATCTTTGTTATTTCTTGTCTTCTGCTAGCTTTTAGAATAGTTTGCTCTTGCCTCTTTAGTTTTTTAACTTGTAATAGTGAGATCTTTCTAGCTTTCTGATATAGGCATTTAGTTCTGTAAACTTCCCAATTAATACTGCTTTAGCAGAGTCCTAGAAATTTTGGTACATGGTCTCTTGGTTCTCACTGGTTTCAAAGAACTTCTTCATTTCTGCCTTAATTTCATTATTTACCCAGGAGTCATTCAGGAGTAGGTTGTTCAATTTCCAGGTAATTGTGTTGTTTTGAGTGAGTTTCTTAATTCTGAGTTGTAATTTGATTGCACTGTGATCTGAGGGACTGTTTGTTATAATTTCAGTTCTTTTGCATTTGCTGAGGAGTGTTTTACTTTTAATTGTGTGGTAAATTTTAGAATAAGAGCTATGTGGTGCTAAGAAGAATGTATATTCTGTTGATTTGGGTGGAGAGTTCTGTAAATGTCTATTAGGTCTGCTTGGTCCAGAGTGGAGTTCAAGTCCTGAATATCCTTGTCAATTTTCTGTCTCATTTGTCTAATATTGACAGTGGGGTGTTAAAGTCTCCCACTGTTATGGTGTGGGAGTCTAATTCTCTTTGTAGGTCTCTAAGAACTTGTTTTATGAATCTGGGTGCACCTGTATTGGCTGCATGTATATTTAGAATAGTTAGCTCTTCTTGTTGAATTGTTCCCTTTACCATTATGTAATGCCCTTCTTTGTCTTTTGGTTTTTTTAATCTTTGTTGGTTTAAAGCCTATTTTGACAGAGACTAGGATTGCAACCCTTGCTTTTTTTTTTTTTCTTTCCATTTGCTTGGCAAATTTTTCTCCATTCCTTTATTTTGAGTCTATGTGTATCTTTGCATGTGAGATGGGTCTCCTGAATATAGCACACCGATGGATCTTGACTCTTTATCCAATTTCCCAGTCTATGTCTTTTAAATGGGGCATCTAGATCATTTACATTTAAGGTTAATATTGTTACGTGTGAATTTGATCCTGTCATCATGATGCTAGCTGGTTATTTTGCACACTAGTTGATGCAGTTTCTTCATAGTGTCATTGGTCCTCATATTTTCATGTGTTTTTGCAGTGATTGGTACCAGTTTTTCCTTTCCATATTTAGTGATTCCTTCAGGACCTCTTGCCAGGCAGGCCTGGTGGCAACTAAATCCTTCAGCATTTGCTTGTATGGAAAGGATTTTATTTCTTCTTCACTTACAAGGCTTGGCTTGCCTGGATATGAAATTGTGGGTTGAAAATTCTTTTCTTTAATAATGTTGAACATTGGCCCCCACTCTTTTCTGGCTTGTAGGGTTTCTGCTGGAAGTTCTGCTGTTAGTCTTCTGGGCCTCCCTTTGTAAGTGACATGAGCTTTCTTTCTGGCTGCCCCATTTTTTTCTTTGATTTTGACCTTAGAGAATCTGATGATTATGTGTCTTTGGGTTGATCTTCTCATGAAATATCTTAGTGGTGTTCTCTGTTTGCATGTTGGCCTGTCTTGCTAAGTTGGGGAAATTCTCTTGGATAATATCCTGAAGTGTGTTTTCCAACTTGTTTCCATTCTCCCCATTTCCTTCTGGTACTCCAATCAATGGTGTTTATGAAGTCTCATATTTCTTGGAGGCTTTGTTCATTCCTGTTCATTCTTTTTTCTCTAATCTTATCTGCATGCCTTATTTCAATGCGAGGTGGTCTTGAAACTCTGATATCCTTTCTTCCACTTGGTTGATTTGGATATTGATACTTGTGTATGCTTCATGAAGTTCTCATGTTGTGTTTTTCAGCTCCATCAGGTCATTTGTGTTTCTCTCTAAACTGGTTATTCTAGTTAGCAGCTCCTATAGCCTTTTATCGAAGCTCTTAGCTTCTTTGCATTGGGTTGGAACATGTTCCTCCAGCTCAACATAGTTTTATGGTAGCCATTTTCTGAAGCCTATTTCTGTCAATTCATCCATCTCATCCTCTGTCCAGTTCTGTGCCCTTGCTGGAAAGGCATTGAGATCATTTGTAGGAGAAGAGGCACTCTGGCCTTTTGGGTTTTCAGCATTTTTTTCATTTATTCTTTCTCATCTTCGTGAGTTTGTCTAGTTTTGATCTTTGAGGCTGCTGACCCTTGGATAGGGTTTTTGTGGGGGCTTTTGTGTTGTTGTTTTTGTTGTTGTTGATGCTGTTGTTGTTGCTTTCTGTTTGTTTGCTGGTCTCTGAGGTTCTAGAGCATAAAAATGTTGTATGTATTGTGATCTGTTTATTATTTAGGTACCTATACCGAAGAGGTCTAATTTACCTGCTCATGTAGGTTACTATTGCCCTCTGATCCTTTTATATCTCAATTCTGAAGTACAATTTTTGTCTTATAATGGACTACTGCTGGGCCAGACTGACTTTATGCTTTGATGAATATTACAAAACTCAGGTCATAAAAAGCAGTTCTGGATTCACTATCACTTAATGTCACATAGTTAAGTGGTCCATCTTTATTAGGGCACAGGAACATGCCAAGAGGTGTTTCTTAAAAGGTGTGTAATTTTCTACTGCAAATGGTCTTGCTCTAGAACCTCAGAGACCAGCATTATGATTTTTCTTTTTTTTTTTTTTCAATTAAGAAATATTTTAATCTAGGAAATCTTGGGATTGTTACACATATAAAACCTTATCTCTGAGAGCCTTTTTTACTCTTCTTACCACGGGTCCACTCACAAATCCCAGCTGGTGCACAGTGGCACTGCCTCAAATAAGAGGAACCTAAGAGCTTGGCCCCAAGACCCCCCACCATCCTGGTAGGTTTGCTCGGCCTTCAGGATGTGTGACTATAGCTTCTGGGGTAGGTACAGGGCAATCAAAATCGAGGAAGAAACACTCCAGCAAAGCAACCATTATTTGTCCACAAAAACAGTGAAAGACAGTGATATAAAATTAACAAACCAAATATAAATCTAATGCCATTCTGCATTCCCAGAACTTGTTTTTATATTTGCGCAGTGTTCTTGGTCAACCACTCCCCAATTTTCTGCGTCTATCTGAAGTACTTTTATTAAGTTATTAAAACTGCTCTTTTGACCATAAGTCACATAGAATTATGATGATTAGGAAATCAATTTACCTAATTATTATACTGTGCAGGGCACCCACTAGGGTGGTGAGTGTAGAGAAATAAAAAATGGAAGTCTCTCACTTCTAAACTGGACATAGGAGTTCTCAAATTAAAATCATCAAAAAGTGGGAGGGGGTGCTTACTGGCAACATTAATACTAGACACCAGACAGGACAGTGAAACGGTTTGCTCAGAACCGAGGAACATCATTTCCTTGAAAAGTCTTAAAAACACCTAACCAAGTACTGCCTGAAGTCCACTGAGTACAATGTTCCATACATGTCCACAAAAATATAGTAACTGGCATTCATTACGATCCACATCATGTCAGTCTCCACTTTCCAGGCGAAGTGTCCCTGCACCACCGCCTCTAGCTACAGGCTATCGTTTCCAGCTGCTGCTCTGCTTCTGCGGCCATTGCTGCCTCCTGCAACTGTTCTGTCTCGCTCTGGATGGCACTGGGGGTAACCTGCTTCCTTTCACTGTGCATATTGTTTTCACGCCTTTTCAGGTCAGATGCCTTGGCAAATGCCTTGGTGCAGGAGCCACACACAAAAGGCTTTTCCCCTCTGTGTCTTCTTTCATGATCCTTGAGGTGAGTTTTAAGTTTGAAGGCTTTGTCGCACATGTGGCACGCAAATGGTCTTTCATTACTGTGAACTCTCTCGTGCTTCTTTAAGTCTGGGGCGCGGATAAATGACTTTCCACACACCTCACAGCTATAGGGCTTATAGCCCGTGTGGATTTTTAGGTGTTCTTTCAGGTGGGCCTGCGTGGTGAAACCTTTTGTGCACATTTCACAAACAAACGGTCTGTCTGCCGTGTGGAGTTTCTCATGCTTCCTCAATCTGCCTTCATCAGGAAACGTCTTCCCACACGCCTGGCAGGCAATCTGCTCCCGATGGTGACCATAAAGCAAATATTCAAATTTCATGTCACTGGCGGCCGTTGTCCAGCCTGGTGTCTGTTCATCTTTCACTTCACTCATCCCATCATTAAATGTTAAGGCTTGAGGGGTCTGGGACCCCAAGTCTTTTGATTCTGGGGTCTCCATGGATTCTACTTCCTGGCCGTAGCAATTGACCTTCCTAACTTCCTCACTCCCCAGCTCTTTCAGGATCACTTCCTGAACCCTGAGCGTTGTGGTGGGTGACTTGCCGTCCTCCTGACTTGGGGGGGGTGCCTTCTACTGTGTCATCAGAAGGACTGTCATCCTGATCCCGATTTCCTCTACGTCATCATCCTGGTGTCAGCAGCATCACCAATGGGGCAATTTATTTTGAGACAATACTTACTTTTGGACTGACCATTTTTTTCATCGGGACTGGATACATCGCCCTTTTGAGAACACAGTTTATCCAAAAATCGGATACCAAGAATCTGACCTGATGACATCATTAAGTTAACATCTTCCTTTTTCACAGAAATCTTTGCTGTGTACATGTAGTTCAGGACCTCTTCGAATATATCAGAACGAAGGAAATCTATTTCTGTGACTGAAGAACTATCAACCTCAAGCTTCTTGAAAAGCTTTTTAAAGTAGGTGCTGCAGGCGGCAAGAACACATCTATGCGCTCTGAATTTCACATCCTCAACCACAATAGCAATATCACAAAACTCTCCTTCCAGGCGTTGTTCATTTAGTGTTTTCAGAAACAGAGTTTTATGATCATCGTCATTATATTTAATGGTTTCAGACATACTGATGAAAAACTCCATGAACAACTCAGGCTTTTATCTTAATGCCTTAAACACCAAAATCTTCAGATCAGAGTAACTCTGATCAGGAGCACGCCAGACCGGAAGAACTCCATCCTGCAGACCCATATCCTGCAGCCTGGCACAGCCACAGACACTGCCGTGGGTTCCCAGCGCTCGCTAACAAAAGCAGGCCGGGACAGGATGGACTCGGGGCGCAGTGGGTGGCAGTGTGTTTTGGATTTTTTTTTGGAGTTCGGGAAGGGGGCGGGGTGGGGGAATCATGCACATCCCTGATGGTAGCAGCCCTCCTCCTGCACGAGCACAGAATGTCTAGCCGGCCCGAACACCCCCACCGCCCCCCTTCCCGTGCATGCGCGGTGTGGGCTGGGGGGAAGGCGCGCCGCCGGCTTGCCCATTATGATTTTTCTACCACAATTTGCCATTAATTTTATGTTGAATTTGTTCTCATCACTGGCACCTCCGTGTCATAGGGTTTTTCAAATCATACGGTTCAAACAGAAGAGTTGCTTGAATCATAACCTTAATCTATTGCAGAGTCCTCTTTTTGTCCTAGTTCTACTCAAAGCTGACAGCATTCTCTGTCATCCATCATATGGGTCACTGCAGAATGTGTCACTTCTAGAACTCAAAGAGACATATTAGGTGTTATGGTTCCTTCTTTGTGGTAAGGAATGCAAGATTGTGCAAGTATTCTTTTGCTATGGAATGAATATTTTGGCATGCCCCTGACCACTGGACCCTTAAAAATTTTAGCAAGTTGGCAGGTCTCTGAATCTTTGTAGGATTTATCTTTCACCATGTGCAGCACATGTATATCTTGCCAAGTCCTCCAGTGTATTAAGCCACCTCTTTGCCCATTCTGCCCGATGAGCATGATGTAAAAAATGCAATGAATCTATGTCATGTCCTGAAATGTGCAGATGGTCCAGATCTCTTCAGGTTGTATCATGACAGAAAGCAGAAGAGTTAAAATGTACCTGGGACAAAATTGTAAATGTTTATTTTTTTCTGTTCCATGTGAATGCAATCTGTTTCCATACTCTTTTCTGAAAGGGATAGAAAATAATACATTTTCTAAATCAATGGGCCAAAAATACCTTTTGATTTATACCAAAAAGTATAAATCAAACTATATACCTGAAGCCACATTAATCTGCTCAAGTAAAGATATCTGTTCACATAGCAACCACAATGGCCAATTCTCAGTGAATTTGGTAATCCAGTGATGTGATAGATTTCCTGATGTTAAATTATCCCTGCATTCCTGAATCTATTTGGTTAAGATGATGGTTGTGTCTATACACTGATGGATTGATTAGTTTTATTTAAATTTTATTTAGAATTTTATTTTTCATTTCTGTTCATAAAGGAGGCCAATCTATAATTTTCTTACTGTGTTTTTGTTCAGTTTTAGTATCAAGGTTATACAGTGAATAAAATAAGATGGGCATCTCTTCATCTTTTCCTGTTTCACAGAATAGTTTGTAAAAGATGGCATTATCAGTTCCTTGAGGGTTTCGTAAAATTCACCGACAAAACTTGCCTGGGCAGATCTGTTTTTGGAGTGATATTTTCAATTACAAGTCTATTTTCTTTAATGGTAATTGATATATTCATATTTTTTCTTTCTTGAGAAAATTTTGTTAAATAAAATTTTTCTAGAAAATTATCCATCCCTCTGAATATTAACATAAATCATCATACATAGTATTCTCTAACAATTTAAAACTTTCTATTTCATATATATGCATTTGTCCCATTTTGCATTCCTAATTTTTTTATTTGTATCTTTTCTTTTTCTTCATTGGTCTTGACAAATATTCGACTATTGTATTAATCTTTTCAAAGAAGCAGCTTTTAGTTTTGTTCATTACCCCTATAATTTGCCCATTTAAAAATTTTACTAATTTCTGCTTTGACTTCTATCATTTCTTTCTTTCTGTATTCTTTGGGTTAACCAGTGGTGTGCTGGAGCCAACTCATATCAGCTAGTGAGTATCAGTTATGTTTTTAGAAAATTTGCCATCTGGCTAAGATAACTATTATTAAAATTCAATTTTATGAAATTACAATTAAATTATATTAAAAACAAACTTAATTAGCACCCCAAACCTGTCACTTCTTAATTAGTTTACTACATTTTACTATTATTTATGCTCTTGAGGTTATTTACATCTATTGTATCTGAATGGAGGAAATGCTATATAATGGTATGCTATTATGCATCTTTTCCCAGTAATGTCATGGCAGCTTAAAATTTACCATGATCAGAGTATTAAACTACAGGAATCTGTCAATGTTATAGGGCTTGATTTATGTTTTGTTAGTTCTGTAGACTTAAGAATGTGATGAAAGTATTAAAGAAAATATTAATAATACAGCTTGAACATAAAACTGTATTGTATATATATATACATATATATTTGAGACAGAGCCTTGCTCTGTCACCTAAATTGGAGTGCAGTGGTGTGATCTCAGCTCACTGCAACCTCCGTCTCCCAGGTGCAAGGGATTTTCGTGCCTCAGTCTCCCAAGTAGCTGGGATTATAGGTGCCTACCATCATGCCTGAGTAACTTTTATATTTTTAGTACAGATGAGGTTTTGCCATGTTGGCCAGGCTGGTCTCGAACTCCTGACCTCAGGTGATCCACCTGTCTTGGTCTCCCAAAGTGCTGGGTTTACAGGCGTGAGCCACCATGCCTGGCCAGTATCTGTAGCTATTCTATTTTGAATAATACAAAAATTTAGAAAATATTCTTCCAGTATTTGAAACTATTGTCTGAGTCACAAAATAATCAGTCATATCACTGATGAGTGAAGTGCAAACATAAGCCTTTGTTGTTTTACCTCATCTTACTTATTAGCATAAATGAAAATATCTGCCAACATTCATGATGGCACTATATTCAGAGACCTGATTGTTCAATATTTACTAGCATCACTGCTTTATTCTTTTATTCTACCTTATTGAATTGAATGTTAGCTTACTAATTTTCAGTGTTTCTTGTTTTTAATAAATATATTTATAACTTTATATTTCCTTCCAAGTGGTGTACTGGTAAACAGACTCTTTAAAAAAAAAGAGAGAGAAAGAAAGGAAAAAAAGGACAGAAAATGCTTAGAATAAAGAAAGCCTGATCTGCAATTTTTGCTGATTTCTATAGTATAAATGTTCCCGTCATGGATGATTTCAAGCCATTTAACAATGGGATGGCAAATTCCTGAATATTTAGAAACCAGCTTCTAGGAGGCAGTACAAACCAGCTGTGGCCTACCACTGATTAGCTATTTGCTGTAACTTCTGATATGTAGTACTTATTTTATCAATCATTTCTAAATATTTGATAATTTTCATTGAGATTTATTCTGTAACATGTATATTTAGCAGTCCATCGCCTTAACCACTCGGCCACCTCGTCCCAACGTGTATATTTAGAAGTGCATATTTGTAGTTTCAAAGTTTCTGGCTTTTTGAGGGGCTTCTTTTGGTTATTGATTCTTATTTATTACATTATGATTGAAGAATGCAATAAATAAGAATGCAATAAATATACATATTTTTTATTTTTTTTGAGTTTTTTGACCCAGAATGCATTCAATTTTTACAAATTTCCCATGTGTGCTTGAAAGAAGTATTTGTTCTTCAGTTGGTAGATACATGTGCTTTTTTTAAAAAAAAATACAGATTTTATGTTTTAGAGCAGCTTTAGGTTCACAGCAAGATTGAGAGGAAAGTTAACAGAGGGTTCCCATACACTCCTTCCACCCACACATATGTAACTTCCCCACCATCAACATTCCACACCACAGTAGTGCATTTGTTGCAATTAAAAAACATTGACATATCATTACCTAATTTACTTAGTTTACATCAGGGTTCACCCTTGGTGTTGCAGGTTCTGTGAGTTTTGACAAATGTATGTGAAAGGAAATTAAATATTGGGACTCCCAACCTCATTAAGCCAAAGGAGAAATTTAAGCTGGGAACTGGATCATGCAACCTGCTTCCCCCTTTTGGTTCCTATATAAAACGGCTACAAGATGAAAAGCTACATGCCTCCCAGTATTTTTCTGACAAGGAAATTCCTAGTGAGTTACAAGATCTTTACCGTAAGGTATTTCTGTTAAAATTTCACCATGGCAATGTAAATTGATAGCTTATCTTTGCACTCCTTGCCCACGAGACACAAATGCATATCTGGTTGTTCCTCTGCCCCATTTTGTCTATGTAATCTTAATATGTAAAAATGAAGATTCCCTGAGCCAGACAAAGGCATGAATAACTATTTTTCCCTACCCACCTCTTACATGAAAATTGTATACTTCAAGGAAAATGTGGCACATATACACCATGGAATACTATGCAGCCATAAAAAATGATGAATTTGTGTCCTTTGTAGGGACATGGATGAATCTGGAAACCATCATTCTCAGCAAACTGACACAAGAACAGAAAATCAAAGACCGCATGTTCTCACTCATAGGCAGGGGTTGAACAATGAGAACACATGGACACAGGGAGGAGAGCATCACACACTGGGGTCTGTTGGTGGGGACTAGGGGAGGGACAGCAGGGGCTGAGGAGTTGGGGAGGGATAACATGGGGAGAAATGCCAGATATAGGTGACGGGGATGGAGGTAGCAAACAACATTGCCATGTATGTACCTATGCAAAAATCCTGCATGTTCTGCACATGTACCCCAGAACCTAAAGTGCAATATATGTAAATATATATAGTATATTATATATGTATATATAAAAGAAAATTGCATACTTCTCAATATCTCACTCTTTTCCCTTTAAACTTGGAGGCTTCAAAATCATCTTTGGAGAAAAGCATAGACATGTCTTCCAGGTGCACATCCTTAACTTTGGTAAATAAACCTCTTAAAATGATTGAGACTTATCTTATCATCATTTTTCTCGATTGACATGTGATAACCATGGAGGGATCCTAAGTGAAGTTTGCCTGGCCTGCAGCAGCTCTCCTATCAGTGCTTGGTACCAGCTTGGGTACTTTATAGCCCAAACTGGTGGAACGATTTGCTGTAAGTCCAGGACTTTTTTCCTCTAGGGATCCCTGCTATTCCAAACTTTTTCAGTTGGGGTCTAAGGTTTATTTGCTGTTTAAAAAAACAAAAAACAAAACAAAAAAGCCGCCTTTTCTTTTGGAGATTCCATTTGCTTTCATCAAGGAAAGTGAGCCTGTCTGCTTCTGCATTGGTGGAGAGTGGTCTTCAGCTTGGAGTCCATCATTAGGTAAGAAACTGGTTTGGGATTCTGTCTTGAAAATTCTTTTTAAATGACTATAGCATTAATAACCAGCTGGTGTTAATTTCAGCTTACACTTGGAGTGCTCAGAAATCATATAATTTGTGTGATCATTGTTAGTTTTGGTTAATTGTTTTGTCATTTGTGTCTGTCTTGTTGGGGTTTTGTGTGTGTGTTTTAGCCTTTCTCTTATCAGATTTGGCCAACTCCAAACCCTCTAGCTTATGAGTGTGGAATCTTCCACTCTGAAGAAATAAGAAAACATTGCTCTCCTCAGCCTTTTGGGACATTCTCAGGTGACTGAGAATCATGTGAAGGTGTCTGGGAGGAATGTTCCCTAAGACATGCAATGGGTCTATGCACGTTTCCCTCTCAGAAGAACATACTTGTCGTCTAATCTCAGCTGGCAGGTACATATGAGGAGCTGACCACTCCTGTATCTTGAGCCCCTGACACACCGTGCCAGGTGGCCACGACACTGGAGAGCAGAACTAGTTTAGGGTCTGCAAGTAGCACACTTTGGGTCCGACACATGTCTTGACTTGGTCAAATCTGAAGGGTAACTCTAAATTATGGGGAACGAGGCCTCTAAGTTAGCTAAAACCCCAGCAGCTGTGGAACATAAAGTTCAACCTTTATAAACTCTGGCTAGGTGCAAAATACTTATGGTGAATCATCATGCAAATATTTAACCAAGTGGACCACTATAACCAAAGCAGATTCTAAGTTACAATGGCCTAAATGGGGATCTTCTGATATGCCCAAATTAGTGTAACTGTGAACCAGGATGGAAAACACATGCACGAAAACCAAACAACCAGGATGAGAGAGCCGCTTTCAATGGTACCTGGAGAGTAGCAAAAGGGGGAACGTTCACCTCATCCCCTTACAGGAGGCCAACAAACAACTTAGAAATGCTAAGCAAGAACTCTCTAATCTTCATCACTCTTAAAGAAATCCTTGGAATCCCTTACTTCTCCCTTGGCACCTCCCCTACCTCCACCTACACCCCCACTCTACCCTGAACTCTCTGAACTTCCTGGACCAGATTTGTTTCCCCCTTCTCCTGCATGTTCCAATCTACCATCTTCTCCTCCTTGTCTACCACTTGCTCAACGGAAGGCAGCAAGGAGTCTAACTTCAAAGACTCTACCTCCTGCTGATTTTCTGGTAGGCCCAGTGGCAGCCCTTTATCTGGAAGATGCATGGAAGAGGGACCCTGCAGGGACATATCTCATGATCACCCTGTTTCAGGAACAACCAGTAAATAGGTAGGGGAACCCCAGCGACCATCTGTGAATCCTGGTCAAGACTGAGTTATGAGACATAAAGAATTTCCTGACCTCCATAAAGATACACCTGGGTTTGCCTGAGAATTTGAGCTGATTATCAGAACGTATGACCCAGGTAATTCAGACCTTTATCAGCTAGTGCATATGTTGGTCTCAGAAGCTAAACCTAAGGAATGGTTGGGAAAAGCACAGTGGTTGGACCCTATAGCAGATTTGAGCACTGAAGGCCCAATAAAATCACAACAACCAGCCCTCCAAAATCCAGAAGACAGGCACAAAAACACACAGAAACAAATTACTGTTCTGTTAAATATCATTCCTTCAGTGTTCCAAAGGGTGGTGGATTGGAATAAAATCCAGCAATGCTGCCAGAACCCAAATGAATCAGCTTTAGATTATTTCACAAGTTTTGATAAAACTTTGAGACAATGTTATAGGATGTCAGCTGACTGCTTTGAAAACAATAAAAATGATACCTTATTAAATGCAAATTTCTTAAACAGACTAGATGATGGTTTAGCCGCCCTTGTAAAATGCCACATGACAAATTGGACCATGGCCAGAACTAATGAACTAGTTAACTTAGCTAACCAATTATTCTGCACAATAATAAAAAAGTTAAAACAAAGATGGCTTGAGCGATGCATTTATAGCTAAAGCAATTAACTTCTCAAACCTCTCAGCCCTAGAAAGATTAGAAGCTCCCTCAGTCTGAGGACTCTTCCTTCCCAGATATTACTACTGTGAAAGACCAGGACACCTCAAAAGGGACTGCTTTAGGCTGAAACAAAAGGCAGGAGGGTGCAAAAACTAGGGGTGCTCTGAGAAAGTACTGGGGTTTCACCTCTCCAAATATTCTACCCTGAAAAAGAAATTGGGAGAGATGAATGTAACAATTAACCATGAGGTTACAACTACCTGAATTGACACAGAAGCAACTATATATCTTACAAATCCCACCTTATTTAGAAACCCCATTCCTTGGAGTAATTAAAGAATTAACATGGTGGGTATATCTAATAAAACTATTTCATGTTTTAAGTTCAAACCTAAACCCTACCGTTTCGTAGGGTTCAGCTCCCCTGCTGAGGGCTCTAAGTGTTACATACTCTGTCAGTCCCATGTGTTTCTAATATGCCCTGGGGCCCCTGACAATCCTTTGGGCTGTGATCTCCTCAACATCTATAATGCCCATATCTCTTTTTTATCAAAAGGTGATTTTTTTTTTTTTTTTTTTTTTTTTTTTTAGAATTGGAACCAGGAGACCAAAAATACCAAATTAAATACATCCTGACAATGTACCACAATTTAGTACTAGTAAAGTTAAGGTGTCATTTTGTGACCGGGAAACTGAAATCAAGACAGAGAAAGAAACATTAGGAGAGAAGAGAGAACACTGGAATAAAGTGCAGGAGATAGCAAAACTCCTTTTAGCTTCCCCAATCTTCCTGTTAACCCCAGAAGTAGAGCACTTGCTCAGGGATGTCCCCTCCCACTTATGGTCTCAGTCAAATACAGATACAGGGAAAATATTATCAGCCATTCCAATAAAGGTAGAGATAAACCCAAAGAAACCCTACCCAAACTCAAACAATATCCTCTACGACAGGAAGTCATAGATGGAATTGCCTCTATCATACAAGATTACCTGAAAAAGTGGATCATTATTCCCTGCAATAGTCCTATAAAATATTGGCTATCTCATGTAATTAATTGAATGCTGTACTGAAAGTGAAAAAAGAGAATGGTTATATAGGTACTTGAAGTATGGTTTCTACTGAAAGTGGATCATTCATGGCATCATAAAGAAAAATTTTAAGTTGTACCATCTTAAGTTGGGGACCACTGTGTAAGTTTACAAATTGTAACAAATGTGCCACTCTAGAAGTAGGTATTGATGGAGGGAGAGGTATATATGTCTGGGAGCAGGGAGTAAACGAGAACTCTCTTAAAAAAAAAAAAAAAGAAAGAAAAGAACAAGAAACCAAGTGGGAGAGGATGGAAATTTGTGCAGGACTTGAAGGCAATGAACAATATCATAATACCCAGGCACCCAGTAGTCCCAAACCCACATACCCTTCTATCAGCTATACCCACTACCAGCCAGCATTTCTCAGTTGTGGATCTCTGCAGTGCCTTCTTTAGTGTTCTGTAGATCCAGGCAGCCAATATTTGTTTGCCTTTATTTGGAAAGAATGGCAATGTTCGTGGACTGTAATGCCCCAAGAACATATAGAAATTTCTACTGACTTTTCCCAAATATCAAAACCTGATTTAGATGATTTCATTTTTTCCCCAGGGCTCAACACTCATCCACTATGTAGATGACATTCTCCTTTGTTCAGATGCACTCTCTTCCTCTCAGGAAGATAGTCTGTATTTACTCAAACCGTTAGCTACCAAGGGAAACAAGGTGTCCAAATACAAACTTCAGCTATGCTTACCACAAGTTAAGTATTTGGGGCATATTATCTCAGTCAAAGGACTGAGTATTAACCCTGATAGAGTGAGAAGAATTTTAGCTTTCTCAATGCCCATCACCAAAAAACAACTTAGAGGATTTGGGGGCCTGGAAGGCTATTGTAGAAACTGGATACCAAATTTCTTCCATATGGTGCAACCGCTGTATGCATACTAAAAAATGAACAGTCTGATCCCATCACGTAGACTCCAGAGAGACAATCAGCTGTACATGGAATAAAGAAAATTCCGGGGGGACGATCCAAGATGGCCGTTTAGGAACAGTTCAGGATTGCAGCTCCCAGTGAAAGCGCAGAGGGTGAGTGGATGCCGCGTTTTTATTGCCCACAGACTAGGAAATTCCCGGGCGGAGGAGCTCCACGGTCGCCAGCGCGGCTGTTTCACCCAGCGCGGCTGTGCTGGCCAGTGCCGCTGCTTTGCCCCGCGCGGCTGCTTTGTCGGCGCCCTGGAGCCGCGGTTCTCTGTACAAAATACACCGGTCCGGGTGCCCTTTTGGCTGGCGATTGGAGCCACGGGAAGTCACCCATATGCCGGTTCAAAAAGGGGACTGAGCAGAGAACCAGGACAGTAGATTCCAGGGGGGAAAAAAAAAAAAGCGCCACAAACCTCAGTGCCGCTGTTTAAGCCAGCGCAGTGAGTGGCCGCAGGGGAAAACAAACAGACCCCGGCGCCTCTTCAACAGGCGACTGGAACACCAACTTAAAAAAGGCTCTGAGGCAGGGAGCCAGGCGATCAGGCTCGGCTGGCCCCACCCCCACAAAAGAACAGCAACCAGAAACTCTGGATTGAGACTTTAACAGCAAGCGCAGCTGAACCTGGGACGGTCCAGCTCTGTGGGGGAGGGGCGTGCGCCATTACCGAGGCAGCCCGCCATTGCCAAGGCAACCCGCCATTGCTGAGGCAGCCCGCCGTTGCGAAGGCAACCCGCCACAGCAGAGACTCCGCCCCAACAGAGGCAGGCCACCATCTCCAAAGCAGTTCTAACTACACCCATATAAACAGGACTGCAGGGAAGTTCACTCGGCAGTGGGGCGGAGCCCACAGCAGCTCAGCAAAGCCTCTACAGGCCGACAGTGACTAGGCTGCCTCCTTGCTGGGCTGGGCAGGTCTGAAGGAAAAAAAAAAAAAAAAGAAGGCGGCAGCATAACGGAAACTCATAAATAAAGCCCTAAATCCCTGGGACAGAGCACCTGGGAACAAAAAGCAGTTTATGAGTTCTGCTGCAGCAGACCTAAAAGTACCTGCCCAGCAGCTCTGAATGAGCAACAACAGAGCTCGCAGCTCACCATTTGAGCTCCTATAAAGAAGAGACTGTCTCCTCAAGCAGCTCCCTGACCCCTATATATCCAAAAAGACACCT
>NW_022437429.1:0-649 GCF_009761245.1 Sapajus apella
AAAGATTACAAACTAGCTCTCTATTGATTTACTTCAAGGAACTAAATTATTAGAACAAACCAACCCCAGAGCTAGAAGAAGAAAATAAAGATCATAGCAGAATTAAATTAGATTGAAGCAAAACAAACAAACAAACAAACAAACAAATAAAATGTAAGGAATCAACCCAAAAACATGTGGTTATTTTCAAAGATTAACAAAATTGATAGATCCCTAACTATGTCAACCAGGAAAAGATGAATATTTAAATAAGCACAAGCAGAAATGATAAAGGTGATATTACAACTGATGCCACAGAAATGCAAAAGGTGATCAAAACATACTGAGCATCTCTATGCTCAAAACTAGAAAATCTAGAGGAAATCAAAACATCTCTGGAAATATTCAACCGTCCCAAGCTCAACCAGGAAGGAATAAAATCGTAAATAGACCAATAAGAGTAATAAGATTGAATCAGAAATTGAAAATCTTCCAACTGTCAAAGCCCAGAACCAGATAAACTGACAGACTAATTATACCAGATGTACCATTGTTACTGGAACTATTTCAAAAGATTAAGGAGAAGAGATTCTTCCCCAGCTTGGTCTACAAAAACTCGTATCACCTGGTACGAATTTAGGCAAGGATACAACAACAACAACAACAACAA
>NW_022437429.1:749-22540 GCF_009761245.1 Sapajus apella
CAAGTTCTAGCTAACTGAAACCAACAGCACAATAAAAAGATAATACATCATGGTCAACTGGGTTTTACTCCAGGGATGCAAAGACTGGATAAAATAAACATGTCAATAAATATGATTCACTGTATAAACATAATTTAAAAAAATAAGACCATCTCAATGGATGCAGAAAAATTATTCAGTAAAATTCAATACCCCTTGTGAAAAATCCCTCAATAAGCTTAGCAGCAAAGAAACAGACCTCAAAATATTAAAAGCCACATCCAACAACCAACAAAATCTCTTAAGGATCTTAAATAATAAATAAAACAATAAAACAGGGATCTTCTTAAATTTCGTAAAAACATATACAACTGATTTATTCCATGGGCTGCTAGTGACTTAACAGTGAAGACATGAGTGACTGGAAAAAAGCCACATACAACAAAATCTCACATCATACAAAATGAGAAAAAGTTGCAAAAATATTCCTGAAGAACATGTACAGGAATGCACACTTTCACCACTCCTATTCAACGTATTACTGAAACTCCTAGCCAGAATAATCAGGAAAGAAAAAAAGAAATGTGTGATTCAAGTTCCAAGCTAAGGAATCCAGGAGGGGCATACCCAGGGACTCATTTTTTATCCACGAATAACATCCAAACCCCTGCCTATCCCTTGGAATGCAGGATTTACCGGTGATTGAGGCTCTTTGTTTCGGGTTAAATGGAAGTTGCTAGGTGGAGGGTGTTATGTGAAAATTACTACATAAGCTGAATAATTTTTGTCAAATGGTCATAGTTTTCTTGTCCAGCCTGCTGTACCTGAACCACACTGTGTGACAGCCCTCAGTAAACTCTATGTCCTGTTCACTGATCTGGGTTTATTTCTTTGGCCTGTTGCACATGATGCCAGTCCTATTGGAGTCAATATTGGTCTGGCATGACATCCAGGGAACCTGGCAAAAGGTAAAAAAATCTGATGAACGCCCACACAATGGACCCTAAAAAGAGGAGACGCCTGCAGAAATCCTGGGCAGGTTGTGAATTTCTATGTGTGGCCCAACAGCTGTTGTCTGTGATGGATGGGGCCGACTGCATGAGTATGGGGATGCTGCCAAAATGCCAAGCGTTCTGGAAGAACCACTTCAGAGGGTGCATCTTACAAAGTGAAAGTCAGATGCTCAAGCTGTTGCATTTGCAGGTGGTGGGTCCCTCCCGACTGCACTCTGAACAGCCACTGAGGCAGAGCTCACTGTGTGGGCTACCGTGTGTCAGTCACAAGAAGAGCTACTCCTAGAAAAGCATGCCAGACTAGCTCAGACTAATCAGAGACCTTTCTGTCCTGGTTTGTAAGCACAATGGTAAGTTGGGGGCGGTGGCTTGTTGAGACCACATCTGAAGGATTTCTGACCATCACATGAATAAGGTATGGCTATGATGACTAAATTTTCCTGGGACCCTAAGACCTAGGATCCCCTGAAGAGCTCTAGGCTGGGTGCAGTGGCTCACGCCTGTAATCTCGGCCCTTTGGGAGGCCAAGGTGGATGGATTACCTGAGCTCAGGAGTTTGTGACCATCCTGGGCAACACGGTGAAACCCCGTCTCTACTAAAATACAAAAAAAAAAAAAAAATAGCTGTGCGTGTTGCCATAGTGCCTGTAGTCCAGCTGTTTGTGAAACTGACGCAGAAGAATTGCTTGAACTCAGGAGGCAGAGGTTTCAGTGAGCCGAGATCACACCACTGCACTCCAGCCTGGTCGAAAGAGTGAGACTTCATGTCAAAAATAAAATAGAGAGCTCTAATGGGGAGGAGGATGAAGACTGAGGTAAGCCCATGGGGGCTCAGGTCCTCTCCACACATCTGGTGGCTACTACCAGGATAAAAATTGGCCAACTTTTATCTGTTCCAGCGGAGGCTAGCCTCTCTAGACATTTTCCACCTGAAGTAAGGAGGCACACCACAATGTCAGATTTCCCCACTGTGGAATTGCTGAAACTTAGAAATGGGTGCAGACAGAATTAGAGAGAGCTGATCATAAGGTGGTTTCTCCATCTATGAGGCATATGGGAGGAGGGCATTATACTCCCTGAACTCAAGACTAGTAAAGTGGCATCCTGTGGGTAACCCCCCATATAGGCACCGAGGAATGAGAGCTAAGCAGAACCCTGGCACAGTTAGGGCTTGAGGAATATCTCACTTTATAGTGTTACTACTCAGCTATTTCCTTTTATATAATCCTTTACATAATCATATATTAGTTTATAGAAGTAGGGCTTGAAGCCTCCCTTTATATAATCCTCTATATATAATCATATAATAGTTGATAGTATGAGTCCCTAAAGAATATTTCCCTACATATATACCTATAATTATATCTTACTTCATAATCGGAGGAATGCCTAGAGTGGACACAGTACAGACTATGAATTAAGGAATAAGCAGCTTATAATCAGAGGAATGCCTAGAGCAGACACAGTGCAGAGCATGATTTAAGGGAAAGACAGTTATACCAGGACAAGAATCCATGGCCCAGGCGGCAGCGTTCAGTATGGTAAAGATACCCGCTGTATGGCAGGCTTGGGGCGAGAGCCACTCCTCCTGATAAAGGAGTTGTAGGACCTTGCTCCAGTTCTTGTGGAAGGCTGCCCTCAGAACAACAATCCACCTTGGTGACTGTGAAATTTATCAGCTCTTGCTACTGTGCTGCTTGAAAAGCATCTTCCCATAGAACCCATTGGAAGCTGCCAGAAGGTGGAGGTAACCCTGACAGCTCTGTCACTGCTATGTGACTTAAAGCATCCTTCTATAAATCTTCTTAGAAGTAGTTTGCCCATAGATAAAAGTATCGCACACTGCACCCTCTTCACTGCGCACGGCCCACCTTCAAGCCTAGGTGACCTAATGGGGGTGGACCCCTTACTACACACGGCCCTTGCCTTCATGGGAATGGACTCTTTGCTGTGCACTGTCCACCTCCTGGCCTAGGTGACCTAATGGGGGTGGACCCCATGTTTTATTGCTCACGACCCTATCAGTATCCTTAAAGATGATTTCACTTACTGCCCTGCCCCCTAACCTATATACAATAAATACTCATGCTTCTGGACATTCGAGGCCTTGCCTGACTCCGATTATAAGTGGCGTGGACCCCGAGCCCAGCTGCAGTTTCTTTGTACTTCTGTGTCCTGTATCTTTATTTCTCGGATCCTGCGCCTCAGCACAGCATAAGGCTCATCCCATGACCCTGTGGGGCCATCAGCCAAACATCTGGCTCCCAACGTGCCCTGCAGCATCCATCACAAACTATTCTGGCCTGAGGCAGCACCTCGATGGTGTGAGTAATCCCCCTCCTTAGCTGGGAGTTTGCAGGCTGCAAGGGGCGCTGGTGAAATGGGGGAGACGTCCACTTTATTAGTTTGTCCTCTCATTGCCAGAAAGTAATAACTGAAACTGAGTGATTTATAGAGAAAAGAGGTCTGATTTACTCATGATTCTACGGGCTGTAGAGGCAGCATATCGATGGAATCTATTCAGCTTCTGGGGAGACCCCAGGGAAGTTACAATGACAGCAAAAGGCAAAGGAGGAGCAGACACTTTATATGATGGGAGCAGGAGCAAAGAAAGAGTGAGGGTGGAGGTGCTACACAGTGTTATACAGCCAAATCTCATGAGAACCCGTTTAGTATTATAGCAAGAGGATGGTGATTAAACCATTTATTATAAATCCGCCCCCATGATACAACCACAGGGCCCCACCTCCAACGTTAGGGAAGCAAAATCACATAAAGTTGTTGTGACAGGTGGGACATCCTGAAAACTCACTAGGCATGTCCCTCACCGTTCTGGAGCTGTCTCAGGGGAGCAGTCTCTTCAGTGTTTAGAGGCACAGGCACAAATACTGAGTCTAACTCTGTCCAGATGTGTGATATTGGACACACTGTGCAACTGCTCTGTTCTGTGTGTAATTTATCTTCTCTAAAAACGTGACATGGACACTTGCATTAAAGATATTCTGCAAATATATAAATATAAAATAAGATGATGATTGCTAAATTATTATCAAGGCACAGTAAGATAATCTGAAGTTATACTTTCCTGAGAGACAGGATTATCTCCAGTGTTTTCCAGGACACTCATGTGCTCTGGGCCCTGCCCTCTCCTCAGCTGCCCCACCCCAGAGCTTGCTTTGTAGCAGGAGACATGCAAATAGGGCCCTCCCTCTGCTCATAAAAGCCAGCCCAGCCCTGACCCTGTAGCTCTGGGAGAGGAGCCCAGCCCCAGAATTCCCAGGTGTTTCTATTCAGTGATCAGCACTGAACCCAGAGGACCCACCATGGAGTTTGGGCTGAGCTGGGTTTTTCTTGTTGCTATTTTTAAAGGTGATTTATGGAGAACTAGAGATACTGAGTGTGTGTGGACATGAGTGAGGGGAACAGTGGATATGTGTGGCAGTTAATGACAAGGGTGTCTCTGTGTTTGCAGGTGTCCAGTGTGAGGTGCAGCTGGTGGAGTCTGGGGGAGGCTTGGTCCAGCCTGGGGGGTCCCTGAGACTCTCCTGTGCGGCCTCTGGATTTACCTTCAGTGACTACGCCATGAGCTGGGTCCGCCAGGCTCCGGGGAAGGGTCTGGAGTGGGTCTCATCCATTAGTAGTAGTGGTAGTAACACATACTACGCAGACTCCGTGAAGGGCCGATTCACCATCTCCAGAGACAACGCCAAGAACTCGCTGTATCTGCAGATGAGCAGCCTGAGAGCCGAGGACACGGCCGTGTATTACTGTGCGAGAGACACAGTGAGGGGAGGCCCGTGTGAGCCCGGACACAAACCTCCTGCAGGAACGTTCAGGGGCATCAGCGGCAGGGGGCGCTCAGGAACCACTGATCAGAGTCAGCCCCAGAGGCAGGTGCAGATGGAGGCTGATGCCCTGTCAGGATGTGGGTCTTCATCCTCTTCTGACAGTTTCTCTAGTGAACCTCTCTGAGTTTAGAATTCTGTGTTTCCTAATGTCATCTCTATATATTTTTTAAAATATCATTTTAACATGTGGACCTATTCTCACATGCAGAAAATGCAGATGACCTTACAGAGATGAAAAGTCCTCAACTATGGTCACCAGCATCAGAGTCCTGACGAAGCTCAGCGGCGCCTGGTGAGTCTTCTCCAATCAGACCCAGGACAGAAACCTCAGGGAGATTCCCGGACTAGAACAGTCGTGAGGAATTTTGGCCTCAGACAATAGAGAGGCTGGGCCCGGTTCGGTGTCGTGTAGAACCTCACAGGTTTCACGTCTGACCCTTCTCCTGGTGCTAAAGCCAATCGCATCAGCACTGACCTGGGGCTCCTTTTGCTCCCATTCCATGTCCTTCCTTTGCAGTGCTGGTTCTCCCTTTTTTATTTGCTTCTCCTGCTTCCTGAAAAAGAAACAGATGGTCTCCATGGTCTACATTCCGGGCCTCAAGGCATTTTCTTGGAGCTCAGGTGGGGCTCAGGCTGTGGCTCCTGCAGCCACGTGGGAGAGGGTGACGGGGCTTCCTTCTCCCTCCATTTGCTCAGGACCCTCCACTGTGTTGTGTGTAGACTCATTTGGGAAAACAATTGGCCGTTAATAGTGAAGGGGATGAACTGAGGCCAGCTGTGAAGAGCATAGGCTCGGATACTGGGACTCACTCATGCCAGATATGAGCCCTTGGACACACACATAGCCCCTCCATGTGTGGGTTCACAACCATAACTGAAGAAACCACTGACTCCTAAATGACATAATTTATACACATAGGTAAAAATTACTAAAAATGTGACAGCTGTTAAATGTTTATCACAGATACTAAGGTTTTAAAAAGCTGCATACCTCCTTCAAAATTTGACCACAAGGAAAATCCTTGTGGACCAAGGACAGACAGAGTCATTTCTCTGCTCACGTAAGTTAAACGCGTATCTCACTGCTACATTGGCTCTATTGTTTCACTAAGCCAGACTAATGCCTGCATGACTATTCATGTAAATTGTGCATTCAGTTAAAGGCTAATCAGAAACTCAAAAGAATGAACCATTTGTCTCCTACCTACCTATGATCTGGAAGCTCTCTCCCTACTTCAAGTTGTCCTGCCTTTCTGAACCAAATCAATATACATCTTACATATATCGATTAATGTCTCATGTCTCCCTAAGTTGTATAAAACCAAGCTGTGCCTGCCACCCTGGGCACACATCATCAGGACTCTTTGAGGCTGTGTCACTGGCATGTCCTTAATCCTGGAAAAATGAATGTTCTAAATCTATTGAAATTAGTCTCAGGTATTCTTTGGTTTACAAGTTTCTTTCTTATCTCAGAACTTAAATTTTCTGAAATATTATGGAAAATTTGGCAAATAGCACATTCTCTTGTTTATCTATTACTGTTGTTGCAAAAAGTATTTATATAATTTATATATAATTTATCATCTATGTACATTAAAAAACTGAGTAGCAGATTTAAAATTAAAATATCAATTAGTAACTTAATAGAAAAACAAATTATGCTACATTTGTTTACTAAAATGCTACCCAGTATTTGTAAGAAATAAAAAAACACAACATAAAAGGTATAATTCTCAGTATTTCAACTGAGAAAAATAAGCCAAATATAAAAGAGTATATACTGCCTTATTTCATTCTTATAAATTCAACAAAATAAAAACGAGTTTAAAGAAATAGGGAAACATGAGTAGTTTTATAAAGACGTGGTAGAAGAACGGAAGGAGAAAAAAACAAAAAAATATAAAAGAGCAAGAAGAATGCTGGGGTAGGGGCAGTTGACTTGTCATCTTTTTGAAAATAGAGATTTGTTTCAAAGTTTACTATTGTACAGGTTAAATATGTGAATTTTATCATCTGTCAATTGAAACTTATAAAATTTATTACAAGTAAACAGTTGAAATTTTAGACATAAGGGATGACAGGAAGGAACAAATAAATATGTTAAAGGTCAGGTACACCTAAAATTTGTCTGCCTGACACCTAGCTGTCTCTGAATTCATAGGTAAATGCAGCAAAATCACACAGGGTCTTGTTACAGGAAGTGGATTCTGCAAACCACGCTAGGCCCGTTTTGCTCTGTCCTGTGTTGGCTAAGAGAGCAATTGAGGCCAGCTGTGAAGAGCATAGTCCTGGATACTGGGACTCACTCATGGCAGATATAAGCCATTAGACACATACACAGCCCCTCCATGTGTTGGCTCACTTTTACATCTGTAAATGAAGAAAATACTCCTAAATAACATAATAGATACACATGGGTAAACATAATTAAAATGTGAATGTTGTCAAATATTTATCACAGAACGTTTTCACAATAAGACAGCATGTTTTCTCAAATTCAATCATTGTCATCTAAATCCCCCAGGACACTCTCATCTGCTCTGGGCTCTGTTCTCTCATCAGGCGTCCAGCCCCAGAGCTTGCTATAGTAGGAGGCATGCAAATAGGGCCCTCCCTCTCCTGATGAAAACCAGCCCAGCCCTGACCCTGCAGCTCTGGGATAGAAACCCCAGCCTTGGGATTCCCAGGTGTCTTTATTCAGTGATCAGGACTGAACAAACAGGATTCACCATGGAGTTTTTGCTATGCTGGGTTTTCCTTTTTGCTTTATTAAAAGATGATTCATGGAGAAGTAGAGACATTGAGTGTGGGTGGACAGGAATGAGAGGAGCAGTGGGTATGTGTGGCAATTTCTGACCACGATGTCTCTTTGTTTGCAGGTGTCCAGTGTGAGGTGCAGCTGGTGGAGTCTGGGGGAGGCTGGGTTCAGCCCGGGGGGTCCCTTAGACTCTCCTGTGTAGCCTCTGGATTCACCTTCAGTAGCCATGACATATACTAGGTTCACCAGGCTCCAGGGAAGGGTCTGGAGTGGGTCTCAGCTATTAATTCTAGTGGTGTCACATACTATGCAGACTCTGTGAAGGGCAGATTCACCATCTCCAGAGACAATGCCAAGAACTCTGTGTATCTTCAAATGAACAGCCTGAGAGTGGAGGACACAGCTGTGTATTACTGTGGAAGACACACAGTGAGGTGAAGTCAGTGTCAGCCCAGACACAAGCCTCCCTGCAGAAACGCTGCAGGGAAATAAGCTGCAGGGGGTGCTCAGGAGCCACTGTTCAGAGTCAATCCCAGCGGCAGGTGCACACAGAGGCTGATTTCCTGTCAGGATGTGGGACTTCATCTTTTTACAGTTTCTCTAGGGAACCTCTCTAAGTTTAGAATTCTGTGCTTAGCTGTGTCATTTCTACATATTTTAAAATGATTATTTTAATTTGAGAACCTATTCTCATCTGCACAAAATGCAGACTGATGCTTAGAAATGAAAAGTCCTCAACCGTGGTCACCAGGATTAGCATCTTGAGGAAACTCAGGAGTTCCTGGTGAGTCTTCTCCAATCAGACTCAGGACAGAAACCTCTGTGAGATTCCCTGACTAGAATGGTCTTTAGGAAATTTGATCACAGCCAATGGCGAGGCAGGGCCAGGGCCAGTGTCATTTACAATCTCACTTGCTTCACGTCTGACCCTTCTCCTGACACTAAAGGAGGCAAGTCAGCAGCAGCACTGAACAAGGGCCCCTTTTGCGAATTGCCCACTCTATTTCTTTTTATTTGTTGTTGTTGTTCTTGCTTTTCCTTGTACTCTTCCTGCTCCCTGTAAAGTGGGGATGGGGTTCTTGCTGCCAAAGTTCCAGGCCTCCAGCCCTTTCTCTGCAGCTCAGGCGGGGCTCAGGCTGTGGCTCCCGCAGCCACGTGGGAGAGACTGATGAGAGTTTCTTCTCTCCCATTGCTCAACACCCTCCAGTGTGTTGTCTGGAGACTCACCTGGAATGCAAGTGGCCAATAGTAGTGAAGCGAATGAGCTTGTGTGGTCAGAACGGGATGTGGATGTGAAATTTATCCCATGCTGGTCAAGCTATCAGAGTCACGTTCCTCACCAGTAGTGTTAGAAGGAGGGTGTGAAAGTTGTCAGAGTCAAAATAGAGCCACTTGTGTTAACACCCTGACAAATGGAACTAGGAGTAACATGCAGGGGGGTTCTCAGGCACACGCTCCTGATAACGAGAACTATCATAAATGGATGCTGCTTAACCACAGCCTTGGATAGAAGCCACCACAACCTTACAAAAATCTCTTCCACTAGGAAATCTTCCCAGCAACTCCCTGTTTAACCCTACACTGATGCCACCCTTGGTACTGATTCTACAAGCACAGGATAATCCTCTGAAAACAACGTATGTAACCCACCTCATTTTCACTTCTTAATCCTATGGATTGACAACCCGGAGTCACTGCTATATGTGTTGTTGATGTTAATAAGCCTATTTTACAATATTTGAGGCTGTTTTTCTCTGATATCTCTTCTAACATAAAGAATTCCAAGTTGATGCCAATAAAGAAGCTAGTTAGGAAGATGTGATGGGAAGGCATCTTTAACACCATGTGGAATGTTTCTGCATAGCACATCAATCCCATGAAATACCTTGCTGTATTGGCATGTGATGAATCAGAGTATAATATTGGCAGTAAAATGGAAAATACATGGGCTTTTGATGAATCAAGTGAAAGGGTGATAATGTCCATGCCTTGAGGGGGCAGACCATGGGTAGTAAGTTCTAGTGGGAGTACCTTTGGCAAAGGGAGTTTCTGAGTTTCTGAACATCATGCTACTTTTAAATTAAGAATGCAATTTATGATTTACTTTAACTGAAACCTATTCAGAAGATTTTTGGCAGTAAGGGCAGAGCAGCATTTGTGTACTACTAATGATTTAAAGAGTTGTTTGTAATTGCTCCTGTAAAGTATGCACATTGCTCACTTGATACAGTTCAAATGTCACAGTTGGGAAAACAGGAACAAAGCATATTTCATGAACTGTCATGGCTGTACTTTTGACAAAGAAGTGCTTCATGTCAACCTGAAAACAAACAGACAACAATAAAACATATTCAAATCCACAGGGAGTCTGATCGCTTTCCCTCTCTCTTATAAGTACAAGGCCTTGCCACATACAAATTATTTTCAGGCTCCAGGATATAAAATCCTTTTGGACTGTGAAAGCTAACAGCTCTCCCCTCAGCCAAAGCCAAGGTATCTGGGGAATGCAGAGTTGTGTTCATGAAGAAGATGGCATTATTGTGTCTTCCCCTGTGCCTGGTGAGAGCTCCCCAGGGTATGTCTTAGATGTCAGACATGGGTCTGTGGGGTGAGCGCAGGCACTTGTGACAGACAGGCATGGATCATCCATGTACTCACATGCCCTGTCCCAGGAGCAGCTGCAGGAGTCAGCCCTGGACCTGAAGAGCCCTCACTGTCCCTCTGCCTCACCTGCACTGCATCTGGCCACTCCATCACAACCAGTTCTTACTACTGGACTTGGATCTCCCAGCTCTCAGGGAGGGGCTCAATGGAGAGAATGCATTGGTAGTGGTTGTGGGAACCCACTATTCTTGTGGGAAAGTGGCAGCATCTCCTTATTTATAAGGCAGAATAATGTTGTGTACACGTACCACATTGTTTTCATCCATTTGTCCATTGACACACACTTAGTTTCTATATCTTGGCTGTTGTGAATAGTGCTGCAATAAGCCTAGGAGTGCAGGGTATCTTCACAAGGCGGTGATTTCTTCTTCTTTGGGTATATTTTCATAAGCTGGATCGCTGGTCATATGGTATTTCTGTTTTAATTTATTAAGGAGCCACCATACTGTTTTGCATAATGGTGGGAATATGGAATATCATAGCCACTGTGAGGAACAGTTTTAGTTCTGAGGTATAATCTAAAAACAACTAATGTTTGATTATAGTTCTTCATATGAGGCTGTAATAAATCTAGTCAAAGTCCAGAAATTTTTACCACATTGGGAAAGGATAACTTTGCCCCTAATTATCTTTGAGGGAGAAGATTGTCAGAATGTGAGATGGAGGCTGTAGGCAGTATTCAGGATGATTCAGTAATAAATAGTAATGACAGAGGAAAACAGAGATACAGAGACATGAAGAGAAAGAGAGAGAGAATATGAATCAATAAGAGTAAAATCCGCTGAATACCAGTGTGGGCTTTTCAGTCATAGACACATTTACATGAGCGAGGAACCATGAAGTCAAGTGAGGCGCGGAGAACGTGTTCAGTTTAAACCAACGTATTCTCAGAGACACCCATTGCCCTGTCACATGGATGAGAAATCTTTCAAACCAGTGAAGTGGGAACTCACCGTAAGTCATGAAGTTACCATGTTTTCACAAACTTTCATTAATATGTCAAGGACTTCTACAGATCACTCATATACAAATATTCAAGATGTGTTTGTGCATTTATGGATGTCTAGAGAAAAATAATGTTTTGAGAAAGCTTTTTCAAGTTACAGAGATCTGCTTAAGTTGGAGACCTCAAAGGAGAGTGCCTGTGAGTGAATACTGGTCTATCACTTAAATAGGTCAAAATTCCCTCTGTTGGAGTAGCCTTCCAATTACATAGATTTCTTTATTGCTTCTTGAGTTGTAAAACATAAACCCAAGGATTGACTTAGTGGAATTTGACTGCTGTGTTGATAAAACTTCTGATGAGGTTTCCTCCAATGCTTTGAGAATAGTTTTCCTATTTCTTTACTCCAGGAAATGAATTTTCACGAGCTCTCAGGACATCACATTTCAGGTGCTTTAGTTAAAGAGACTGACTTCCTGGGGACAGGCTGCTTTCTTCTAACCATGAGCTCACTTCCACATACCATTCAGGTTGTAGCTCTATTATCAAGAATTAAGAAGATGCTACACTCAAATGCACTGAAAATCCTGCCCCTTCAATTAAATGTTGATTGGCATGGACATGAATTGGCTACTCTAGGATATGTGTCCTATGTTATGGGCTCAACCTATCAGTGGACTGAGAATCCTCCATTAGCTGCCTCTGATTGTGGCACAAAGCAGATTGACAATCCTCAGAGTCATTCATGAAAAAGAGAGTCCTAAGGTTCATGTGGTTCTTGGAGACATTCAGGTGAGTGGAGGGGAGAAACAGGATTGGGGCTGCCAGCCATTCCAACAACACTGGGAATGATTAGCACCTAAGTATAAAGGTCTACATAATTCTACACACCCTGCATGACAGGCTGACAGGAAGAAGTCCAGCCCCACAGCAGCTCCATAGCAACCCTTTAGGATACTTGGTAGTGAAGCTGTTTCAGGGAAGAAATGTCTGCTCAGGTGAATCAGTGATGCTGCTCTGAGCTATAATAAACAGTGAATTGGACCCAGGTTTCTCTCAGTTCAAAGTGATGATTACACTCGCTGATCCAGTGTGTTTAAATGAGCATGTGACAATTTAGATGAGCCTGGCTGTGTGGTTTGTTCTATGTAAATCTGAACCACATAAACACAGAGGGCTTGTCTGACCTAGTATGAAGGCGTGAAATCCTGGAGGCCCCACACTCCCCACTCTTAATGTTTTTTTTTTGCTCCAGGAACCTCCAAGTTCTTTGGGTGAGAATTGAGATAGATTATTTCATAGCAAAGTCATAAAGACACCTAAACTCTGAGAAATACACAGAAAAACCTCTCCAGATAGACCATCCAGGGGAAGGACATTTCTAGCACCTTATCTATGTGGGGAAGGTCGTCCATCTCCATTACAGACCCCTCCCAGCAGCCTTCCTTTATCATGAAAATGGGTCAAATTCGCCAATAGGGTAAGAATCCTATAATGTTGCAGCCAGAAAAGGGAAAGCATCAGTTTAGGCTCTAGAGACTCTGTGTATATGTCACATTCCAGAGAAAGAAGTCCACTAAATTATTAAGATTCAATTGTAACAACATGTAACACTACCAGGATGCACAAATTGCCTTCTCACCAGTATGGTTATTCCAGATTAAAGATGAAAGTGGGGCAATGCACAGACTCTATCTGAGGAGGAGAACATAGGGAAAATGAAAGAGAATGGCAGAGAACAAGACAAGGTCAGAAGAGGCATCTGAAGCTTCTGATATCAACTCTAAAGACAAGGTCTTGGTAACTCCCTCTTGACTGCAGTTTATTTTATCATGGGGCACTTGCAGGGTTCCTAGCAGAAGGGCAAATAAAGAACTGCATGCACTTCCCAAGTCTCCACTTGTATCCTGTTTACACTGGATTTCTAGGAGATAAAAAGGCATAAACCTAGACCTAGTGTCAGTGCAGGAGGCACTTTCTACAGGCGAGATGCTGGAAGAAGGGAAAATATGTGCTATTGGAAGAGAAGATACAGAGATGGCTGTAATCTGAATTGCATGCACCCGCAGGCATTCTCAGATGCAACGTTCAACTACAAGAACCTAATGAAGAAACGGGGGCCTCCCAAAGTCCTGCAAGTTCCTTTATTCACTGTGTGTCCACTGATTCAGAGCACCTGCAGCTTCAGAGAAGGGGCTGCCTCCTGTGTCATAGAATCTTTCCTTTGGGTCTTTCTGCAGAGTCCAATAGGTTTGGTTAAGCAATCAATTGTTTCAAGAGAAGTGTTGGCAGCAGATATTGTCGCTGAAAGAGTATTCTAAACCAGGACACGGCCACTTTATGGTGGACTAAAGACTCTGGAGGAAAACGCTTTGTGAGCCCTAACAGGAACCTACTTGCAAGGCAAGGGCTGGGCTGGAGGGGGCGCTCAGGAGCCACACAGCACAGGGTCCAGCCCAGAGCAGGAAGCTGGAGGGAGGTTTCCTCTCAGGGCCTTGGTTTTCTTTAGTCAGAAAAAAAAAATCTAAAATAACTTTTCTACAAGTTGCTGATGTGACGTTAAATATCCTGCTACAGTAGAACAATTCATGTAACTTGGGGCATTGAGAACTATTTTTTAAAGTGAGCTTCTAGGATTACAAATATCTTAATAGTGAGAATATGATGAATAGGGATGGTTTTACTAATTCAATGGATGCAGAACTGTGAGAGCCACTATATTCCTATAAAAAATTCACATTTCACTGTTAAGTAATGTTGCCTACATTGTGTGAGTGACAGGGCAGTGGAGGATCTGAGAGTGTGGCAGGTGCACAGACCTAGTGAGTCAGAAATCAATATGGAAAGGTGAGGATCTATGGATATGAACTGATAGTATGTAAATACTTAATGAAATTCTAATAAATGGAGTTCAAAAGTAACCTAAAATTATTCAAAACATAAATTCCTTTATGATTATTTTGGGTGCAGTGAGTTCATAAAGAACTCCAAACTCTGGTTCCATCATCTGATTACTATTGTCTGTGAGATGAGAAAATCAGCTGTAATCACACATCACAGGGCAAATCTGTAAACTAAGTGTGTTTCTATTAAAGATCCTGGGGGATCAGCCACCAGGCAGGTACTGGAGACACTCTCTCAGGAGTACCCAACAGATCTCAGAGGCACCTACTGGACACTCACATGGGACATCAGCAGTCACTTTCTCAGAGTCACCAGTGAGCTGTGCTTGTATCAGATGGGTCCAGGATAGGGCTAAGGTATCTGCTCAGTGTCATGGAGAGCGAAGGTCCCAAAATGATCCGGGTGGTCTTTATGCTAACCAGATTTAGATTCACAGCGAAGAGCCTGTTCTGTGTGGTTTCATTCTTCAGTGAAAGGACCTCTATCCACAAATGTTTGTAAATGGAGCAGGGCATGTATTTTCTCAAGCAGGATTAGGGCTTGGCCCATCAGCATCTCACTCTTGCAAGTCTCATCTGTCATTTGTCTTCCCTTTCTTATCATGGATCAGGCTTTGAGCTATGAAATACATGCTCTGTCTCATAAATATGCAAATAAACTGAGATCAACTGAGGTAAATATATTCTGTGCCATGAGAGCATCACCCAACAACCACATCCCTGCTCTGGAGAATCCCCGGAGAGCTCAGCTCCTCACCATGGACTGGACCTGGAAGATCATCTTCTTGGTGGCAGCAGCTACAGGTAAGGGGCTCCTAAGTCCATTGATGAGAAGGGGTTTGAGTCCAGCCAAGGGGGTTTTTATCCACTCCTGTGTCCTCCCCACAGGTGCCCACTCTCAGGTGCAGCTGGTGCAGTCAGGGGCTGAGGTGAAGAAGCCTGGGTCCTCAGTGAAGTTCTCCTGCAAGGCTTCTGGATACACCTTTACTAGCTACTATATGCACTGGGTGCAGCAGGCCCCTGGACAAGGGCTCGAGTGGATGGGACGGATCGACCCTGGTAATGGTAACACAAACTACGTGCAGAAGTTCCAGGGCAGAGTCACCATGACCAGGGACACGTCCACGAGCACAGCCTACATGGAGCTGAGCAGCCTGAGATCTGAGGACACGGCTGTGTATTACTGTGTGAAAGACAACAGTGTGAAAACCACATCCTGAGAGTGTCAGAAACCCCAGAGAGGAGGCAGCTGTGTTGATGTGGAGGAGACGACAAAGATTATAAGATTGAAAAATTTCTTAGGAAATGAGATGAAGTCATGAAAGGAACAATATAAATGTGTATTTGAGAAATTTTAATTATTTGAGATAGTTTTCATACAACAGATATTCTGTAAGTAAATATCAGTGATTGGAGAATTAATCAAATTTATAAAGCTGATATAGAACATCCTCTGAAGGTATCTTCCTAAACATCAATTTCTGAATCAATGTTGTAAATATCTTGGAACACACACACAAATCACATTTTGACTCTACTTTTATTTCCATTTTAAAAATGCCAAAAAATTCTCATTTTGTGCATGTAGCACTTTGAATTCCCAGCATCAATGCACGATAGTTCTTGGTTTTCCACATTCACATTGCCATTTACAATTATAAGAATTGTGTATTTTAACCAACCTAATAGGCGAGTAATGGTATCTAATTTTTATTTAAATATATTTCCCTAATTTTAAAAAATTATGTTTAAAAATTTTTCATATAATTTTTCATGAGATGCCTCTCTTGGTATTTGCTTCATTTTAGCTGCATTGTTTTCTTTTGATTAGTTGTAACTATACTTGCATATTGCTTATAAAAGTAATTTAACTAATTAAAAGAATTAATTTAACAAATATGTGACTCGGAAGTATTTTCTCCAAGTCTGTAGCTGTCTTTTACTCCCTTATCAGTGTGTATTGTAGAAAAATATGTGTGTGTGTGTTTGTATAAATTTAGATTAAAAACATGTAAAATTTCATTCACCCATAGATCATGTCTGTGGCATTATACCTGAAGCCTCGCTATAAAATACACTCATAGTAATTATTTCTCTCCATGTCTCTAATTTCAGTCCACAATCAATTCCTGAATGTTTAAGCTTCACCTGCTTGACTAGAGGACTATCAACCTAACATATTTGGAATACTTTTGTAAGGAGATGTGTTCTTCCCATTATTTTTTATTTAATCATCTATTAATATCCATATTGGTTTATGGATGTGTATTTCATACTCTGGAGAAGATCCATGGTACATTATTCATTTTATTGTTGAAATCGCCACATCTTTACCAGGTGCTGGGAGCTCATTTAGTTTGGATCCTGCATCCTTACAGCACACCTCATCCTTTTGTTTTTGAACACTTCCCTGCCTCCTGGTATTACAAGAAATTCTAAGCTCATTTTCTATATCACCTTTTTTGTACATAGAATCAGCAATTTTTCTAAAGATTGCTTGTTTCTGATGTTAAATAATAGTATTAAAATAAAAAATGGTGACACTGGGTATGTCTGTTGTTAATGTGGTTTAAGTACTTGTAGGGCCTCTCAACCAACTGGCCTACTAAATGTTCATGTGTATATGGACCCATGTTTTTGGACACATCGAAACTATTTATGTGTCTAATCTTCTGTAACTTTATTAAAAATGAGAACACACTTGTCTCTCCCCACAACTATGTCACCACATGGACCTTTCTAGCCTGCCTTCCTTGATGTCTGTAAATACCCACTGCAAAGTGAGGAACCCCATCCCACCATATGCCATTTTATTATTTAGCTCCACAATTTCAGGACATATGCATAGCAGTACCAGAAATGTAAACCTGTACCCTGGTTGGAAACATGTTTATCTACTAGAATAGAGTGTTTCTGTGTGGTTTCTTTGCAATTTAAAGTTCCTTAGTTCAACGATTTCATCTTCTACTCTCTTCACTGAATTTATTTCAATTACACTGTAAAATTCGATTTATTTGAAATTACATAAAAGCCAAAACTATAGTCAAGTAAACATATAGAGGATATTCCAGGAATTCAGAGTGTGGGTATAAAGAAAGTGTAAAAGGCACTGTTTAAGAAGATTAAAAGTATTTTTAGTGATATGCAATATGAGACATTACACAATTAATTTATCGAAGCATGTACTTTTGTGATGGAAAATATAAACCTAAATATATACAATTTAAAAAACATATTTAGCAGCTCATTTACCCCAGAATCAAATGCAGACTGTATAAAATTATCTAATAACTTATTTTGTGATGGGCGGGAAGTCTTGAGATGCCTGCAACAAAGAATGAAGTAATTTTACTCATTTGCATATAATATAAGATGTTACCATTCACTAAAGACTTTTGATTTAATTTAAAGCAAGTCAATTTTGTATGGGACTCAGGTTTTTTCTTCCTGACAAGCAAATAATCCACAAGATTCTTTTATTTCCTTGGTTGAGATAGATTTCCCCCAAGTTTCAGCTCAGTTTAGGCATACACTGTCCCTGAATGGGCATTGTGCACACACCTGTCAACATGTGGACCCTTCTGTCCGACAAAAACACCTTTACTCATGTGGATTCCTCCCTCAGACAAACACACGTGTTCCCATATGTACTCTTTCCTTAGACTACCACATATGTTCTTATATTTACTCTTTCCTCAGAAAATAGACATTCCCTCATGTGGACTCTTGCCTCAGACAAGCAAACATGTCTCCATGTGAACTCTTCACTCAGATAAGTATATATATTTCCACATTGACTGTTTCCCTACACAGGCACATATATCCAATGTTGAACTGTTTTATGGCAAAATGATCTCAAGATAATGATAACTACAAACCCCCTCCCTGACAAGGTGTAGATCTGTGTTTTTTTCATTGTAGCCTAACTTTTCCTTATTGTCAAGAACTGTAGTTTGCAGATGCAAATGCACCAATTAGAGACAGGTGTCAATTTTCTCTGGAAATGTATTTTTAGGTTCTCACTGGACGTATTTGTTGATAATGTTTGCTACTATGAAGATACCTGAACAGTGTCCACATTAGAGAATAAGAAAGCAACAGGCAGATTACTCCTATGGATCCGGACCCAGGAATCCTTTGACCCTGCCCTCCCTGAAATGTAGACACAAATGACGGATGAGCAACGCTGAGCGGTGCTCCAGGACCACAAAAAGAAAGATATGGAAATGCGTCCGCACCCACCTCATAAAAGGCGGCTCATCCCTGTTCCTTGAGGCCCTGGTGAGGAGCCAACCCCATGTCTGTGCCCTTCCTCTCTGTCCACACCGTGGGGTCTGCCCTGGTCTGGATTCCTTCTCATCACCCTCAATATTAATGCCCTTTGTGAATCAGGTCCAGCTGTGGCTGCTCCACATGGGGCTGTTCTCAGTCCGTTTTCTCTGTTCACAGAATTCCTGTGTGAAGTCTGCTGGTGGAGTCAGACAGGGAAACATTGTACAGCCCAGCAGTTCACTGAGACTCTCCTGCAAAGCCTCTGATTGCACCTTTACTGGCTACAGCACGAGCTTGGTCCAGCAGGCTTCACAGCAAGGATTGGTGTGGGTGGCAACATGAGTGACCAAGTGGGAGTTCTCAGGGTTACTCTCCATGAGCACCAATAAATTAACATTCCCAAATGACACCCTTTCAAGTGCAGTCCACCTCACAACGACCAACCTGAAAGCCAAGGACAAGGCCGTGTACTGCAGTGAGGGACACAGGAGTGGGAACATCTGGGTGAGCCCAGACGCAAAAATCTCTGCAGGGAAACAGGAGGGAACTGGGTGGCAGATGCTGCTCAGGACCACCAGGGGGTGCTAGAGTGGCGGGTAGGGCGTGCTTAGGACCACCAGGGGGCGCTGAGGTCACCATGGGAGCTCAGTCCGCGCGGGTTCTCTGTGGAGGCAGCTTGACATCAGGAATCTGAGAGACTGGCTCCCTTTTACACTTTGGTAATTCCTGATCTGGTCAATTCCTCAGGGTCTCTCAGCATGTATTCCTTGTAACTCCATGATTTCTTTTACCTACGAAACATTAACTTAGAACGGATTTCATTCGACCTTTAATGCTGCATATTTTCCAACTAATACTAGCAATGATCTCTCATGACAATTATTCAAATAGGTTACTTATTTATTTTGTCAAATGGTCATAGTTTTCTCATCCAGCCTGCTGTTCCTGAACCACAGTGTATGAAAGCCCTCAATAAACTCTATGTCTTGTTCACTGATCTGGGTTTATTTCTTTAGCCTATTGTACATGATGCCAGTCCTATTGGAGTCAATATTGGTTTGACATGACATCCAGTGAACCTGGAAAAAGGTAAACAAAAAGAAATCTCACGAGCACCCAGAAAATGAAATCTAAAAAGAGGACACCCCTACAGAAATCCTGGGCAGGCTATGAATTTCTATTTGGGGCCCAAAAGCTGCTGTCCATGATGGATGGGGCCGAGTGCATGAGTATAGGGATGCTGCCAAAATGCCGAAGGTTCTGGAAGAACCACTTCAGCGGGTGCCTCTTACAAAGTGCAAGTTAGATGCCCAAGCTGTTGCATTTGCAAATGGCTATTTTCTCCTGGCTGCACTCTGAGCAACCGCTAAGGCAGTGCTTACTGTTTAAGCTACAGTTAGTCAGTCACAAGAAGAGCTACTAGAAAAACATGCCTGACTAGCTCAGACTAATCAGAGACCTTTCTGTCCTGGGTGTGTAAGGAGAATGGTAAATTGGGGACGGTGGCTTGTCGAGCAGCATATTTGAAGGATTTCTGACCATCACAGGAACTAGTTAGGGCTATGATGACTAAATTTTCATGGGACCCTAAGACCTAGGATCCCCTGAAGAGCTCTAGGCTGGACACAGTGGCTCAGGCCTGTAATCCCAGCAACTTGGGAGGCCAAAGCGGGCGGATTGCCTGAGTTCAGGAGCTTGAAACCATCCTGGGCAACACAGTGAAACCCTGTCTCTATTAAAATACAAAAAAAATTAGCTGGGCCTGGTGTCACACACCTATAGTCCAAGCTACTCAGGAGGCTGGGGAAAAAGAATTGCTTGAACCTGAGAGGCGGAGGTTGCAGTGAACTGAGATCACACCACGGCACTCCAGCCAGGGCAAGAGTGAGACTCCATCTCCAAAAAAAAGAGCCCTAGTGAGGAGGAGGATGAATACTGGGGTAAGTCCATGGGGTTCCAGTCCTCTCCACACATCTGGTGGCTACCACCAAGATAAAAATGGGCCAACTGTACCAGCAGAGGTTAGACCCTCAAGACAGTTTCCCACTTGAAATAAGGAGGCACACCACAATGTGGGATTTCCCCACTGGGAATTGCCGAACTAAGAAACAGGTTGAGACAGAAGTAGAGAAAGTTGATCAGAGGGTGGCTTCTCCATCTATGAGGCATGAGAGAGGAGGGCATTATAGTCCCTGAACTCAAGATTAGTGAAATGACATCCATCACAAACCATCTGGGCCAGAGGCAGCAGCTCTATGGTGTCAACAATGGAGACTGGACCATCCTCCTCCTTAGATGGGTGATTGCAAGGGGCCCTGGTGAAATGAGGGAGATGTCAGATTTATTAGTTTGTTCTCTTATCACTAGAAAGTAATACCTGAAACTAAGTGATTTATAGAGAAAAGAGGTTTAATTTATCCATGATTCTGCCGGCTGTAGAGTAAGCATGATGATGGAATCTGTTCAGCCTCTGGGGAGTCCACAGGTACGTTACAATGACAGCAAAAGGCAAAGGGGAAGCAGACATTTTATATGGTGGGAGAAGGAGCAAAGAAAGAGTGAGGGCAGAGGTGCTACACACACTAATGTTAAACAGCCAAATCTCATGAGAACCCATTTACTATTGCAGCAAGGGGGATGGTGATTAAAACCATTTATTATAAATCTGCTCCCATGATACAACTACAGGGCCCCACCTCCAACGTTAGGGAAGCAAAATCACAAAAAGTTGTTGTGACAGGTGGGACATCCTGAAAACCTCACTGGACAGTCCCACATCGCCCTGGAGCTGTCTAGGGGAGCAGTCTCCTCCAGTGTTTAGAGGCAAAGGCACAGATACTGAGGCTAACTCTGTCCAGATGTGTGATATTGGACAGACTGCGCAACTGCTCTGTTCTGTACGTAATTTATCTTCTCTAAAAATGTAACATTTGACACTCGAATTAAATATATTCTGCAAATCATAGTAAAATAAGATGATGACTGCTAAATGATTATCAAGGCACAATCACATAATCTGAAGATATATTTTCCTGAGAGATAGGATTACCTCCAGTGTTTTCCAGGACACTCTCATCTGCTCTGGGCCATGCCCTCTCCTCAGCCGCCCCACCCAAGAACTTGCTATATAGCAGGAGACATGCAAATTGGGCCCTCCCTCTGCTCATAAAAGCCAGCTCAGCCCTGACCCTGCAGCTCTGGGAGAGGAGCCCAGCCCCAGAATTCCCAGGTGTTTCCATTCGTTGATCAGCACTGAACACAGAGGACTCACCATGGAGTTTGGGCTGAGCTGGGTCTTCCTTGTTGCTATTTTTAAAGGTGATGTATGGAGAACTAGCGATACTAAGTGTGTGTGGACATGAGCGAGGGGAACAGTGGATATGTGTGGCAGTTAATGACAAGGGTGTCTCT
>NW_022437429.1:22940-42688 GCF_009761245.1 Sapajus apella
CCAGGGGGCGCTCGGGACCACTGAGGACGGGGCAGGTCCCAGGAGCAGGTGCAGGGGGAGGTTTTCTTTCTCAGCGAAGGAGGCAGGTTTGTTTATGCAGGGCTCGGAAGTCTTATGAGGTTGTGATATTTTATTATCGTTATTTATCATTTTTTATTGATATTTGTGTTTCAGTAATTTTTACATTAATATGTAGGGGTGCTTTTTAAAAAAAATACATACCTTCAAGAAATAATTCTTCCTAATCATTTGTAACTATTCTTCTAGTTGCAAATGATTAGGAAGAATTATTCCAACATCTTTTGATTTCAGCAGCTACATAGCTATGGGAACATTAACTTACATCTGTAGACATAATTATATAATATGTTCTAAAGAATTAAACATAGTGATGTTTCAATTTGTCTGTATGGTTTACATAACTCAATGTCTACTTGTGACCTTAAACATTGTGTGTTGTTCATTTTGAAATAGCAAAGAACAAATTTCAAATGTTCTTGTCATCAAAAGTGTTAAGGATTCGAGGATTTTAGGTAATATATATGTCAATTACGTCAATCGATTATTCCATATTGCATTCATATATCATACTTTGTACCCCATAAATATATGGGGTACCACCAAAATTTTTCAATTTTCAGTGAAATTTTGATAGTATATTTTTTAATCCGAATTGTCTCCTTGGATGAGTCCGCCTCCTGAGGATTACAGAGCTGTTCAGTTTTCTCGATATGCTGTTGTACCAGATAAGCATAAAACAGTTATTTCCTCATGCTTTGCTTTAATTTTTCAAAACAACAAAAAGATAATAATTTTAAACATAAAAATATTACAACCTACTGTACCTGAGTCCTTTCTTATGCTTCAAGGTTTCTTCTCAGGGCTTTACATGTACTGTATATTTTCAATTTTTTTTTCTGACATGGAATGCTGATGTCTCTTTACTACAGATTATGCTTTTAATTTAACTCTTAAAATTAATTTTTCCAACCTCCCACTCAAAATAAGCACACTATTAGAACTTTGAGGTGCAATAGTGGACCAGCATTGAGAATGAATTCAATTTAGTTCATGTGCTTTCCAATATCTCTTTTTCTTTAAAAGTCATTTTCAGTTGTAATGTCACACATAATAATAATTTATACTAATAACACAGGTTAAAATATTGTATAAATAATTTAATGACATTTGATTAGAAAAAGAATATATATTCCACAAGTCTTGACTATTTTTTCTTCTCTATGAAATGTATGTTTACTAATGATTAAGTTTCAGGTGTTACCCTTAAGTTTTTTATTTCTGTTATTTAATTTTAGTTGTTTTACTGGAATGTATTTTATTAAGTCATATAATAGTGTTTATATTTTGGATAGGGTTTTAATGTTAATTGTATTATTTACTGAATTTAAACTATTCTACATTTTATTTATTATTTGTTTTTATGAGATAAAATTTACATATAATAAAAAATGAATAGATCTGAAATGTGTCATTAGGGAGTTTCTGGCAAGTGTGACAATCCTTGTCCCAAATACCTAAGGTAGCCTGAAGAGCAATCCATCCCACAACATGGGTCTTTTTGTGAGACCACATTTAACTCCTACATGGGGAAATGTTTTGATTTCTGAAACTATAGATGCATTTTTTTTCTGTTTTGAAATTAATATAAATGGAATCAAATATTATAGTCATTATTTGGAAAGTGGCTACTTTGCTATTTTTAAGGTTAATTCATGCTATTTAATGTATGAAATTAGATAAACATAATGTCATTTATGGAATTAATGAACTGACTGATATGAAACCTTGAAGTCTTTATGTATGTATGGACAGAGAAAGAGAGGAAGGACAGAGATTTTATATCTGGGTCAGTCCATTAATTAAAGACATGACAATATATTGATCTATTCTTTTGTCAATGGACTTTACATTTGTCTCCAGTTTATCAGTATTGTAAGCAAAGCTGTTACAATTACTTTAGTGTAAGTTTTTCTATGTTGTCTCATTTTTATTGAGAAAATATAAAGTATACATTTCTTTATTATAAGTAAGTTTAATTTTCTTCAATTTTATTGATGTGCAAATGAAATATTTTAAAAATGTATAGATTTAAAACAGTACACCACCTGATGTTTTGATGGTGTATTAGTCCATTCTCACACTGCTGTAAAAAAATCCCTGAGAATGAGTAATTTGAAAAAAAAAGATGTTTAATTGGCTCATGGTTCTGCAGGCTGTACAGGAAGTGTAGCAGCTTCTTCTGGGGAGACTCCGGAAAGTTACAATCATGGCAGAGGGCAAAGGGGGGCAGGTACATCACATGACCAGAGCAGGAGCCACAGGAAGAGGGGGGCTCTACACACTGTTAGACAACCAGATCTTGTGAGAACTCACGCACTGTAATGAGAACAGCACTAGGAGTTGGTGCTAAACCATTCATGAAAGACCCACCCCATGGCCCAGTCACCTCCCACCAGGTCCCACCTTCAGGACTGAGGATTCTCATACAACATGAGATTTGGGCCAGGACACAGATCCAAACCATATCAGATACTCATTGTAAAATGTGCATCATCGTTAAGGTAATTTGTGTATCTGTCATCTCACAGAGCTACTTTTTTTGAGACAGTTTCTCACTCTGTCGCCCAGGCTGGAGTTCAGCGGTGCGATCTGGCCTTACTGCAACATCTGCCTCCTGGTTTCAAGTGATTCTTCTGCCTCAGCCTTGAGAGTAGCTGGGATTACAGGTGCCCATGACCACGTCTCGTAATTTTTTTTGCATTTTTAGTGGAGATGGAGTTCCATAATATTGGCCAGTCTGGCAGTCTGGTCTCGAACTCCTGACCTCAAGAGATCCACCCGCCTTGGCCTCCCAAAGTGCTGGGATTACAGGTATGAGCCACTGCACTCAGCCCTTTTATTTTTTAAAAAACGTGCTCTGTGTGTGTGTGCATGTGTGTGTGTGTGTGTGTCTGATGAAAATACCCAAGATCTGCCCTTTTACCAAAAATTACCTTTACCATTCAGTATTAAATACAGGAACATTGCTGTACGTTAGATCTCCAGAACTCATTCCACCTGCACAACTGAGACTGTTCGCTTTGACCAACATCACATGATTTCCCTCTCCTCACAGGTCTTAGGACCCACTATTCTACTCTCTACTTTCAAGAGCTTGGATATTTTAAATCCCACACGTAAATGAGTTCATGAAGCGTTTGTCTTTCTGCATCTGGCTTATTCTACTTAGCATCATGTCCTGCAGGCCCATCAGTGTTGTTGCAAATGTTAGAATTTCCTTCTTTTCAAAGCTGAATAAAATTTAGTTTTACATATAAACATTTTCTTTATATATTCATCAATCTATGGTCATTAAATTCTTTTACAAATCTATACTATTATAAATAGTCTTGCAATGAGCATGCGTTTGACATAATTTTATTTCATTTGAACATATAACAAGAACTGGGATCACCAGATCATGTGATAGCTTTATTTTTCAATATACTGCATAACCAATCCTACCACACCATGAAAGGATTTCCTTTCCCCACATTCTTGCCAACATTTGTTACCTTTTGTCCTGCTGACAATAGCCATTTTAAGTGGTGTGAGGTGACATCTCATAGTGCTTTGGATTTGAATTTCTCTGAAAATTAGTAATGTTGAGAACCTTTTTATGCTCTGCTTTTCATGAGTGCATCTTCTGAAAAAAATCTATCCAGGTTTTTGCCCTTTTTATCAAGTCATTTGTTACTTGCTATTGAGTTATATGGGTTATTTATACATTTGGATAGAAATTCTTGTTGGATATATAATCACAAATAGTTTTTTCTTTCCTGTGCTTGCTTTTGGTATTAAATTCAAATAAATCATTTCTGAATCAGTGGCAGGAAGTTTTCTTTCCATGTTGTCTGTGAGTTTATGGCTCCAGGCGATGTTCATTTTTAGATGATTTTTGTATATGGTGTTAGAGAAGGTCTAATTTTATTTCTTTTGCATATGAATGTTCAGTTTTTACATCACTTATTGAGGATACTGTCCTTTCTTCACTGTGTGTTCTTGGCACTAAAAATCGGGAAGACACATAATTTAAAAAGAAAGCATCAGATGAATATTCCTGATGAACATAGACCTAAAAGTTCTGAACAAAATACTAGCAAATAGGATCCAGAAGCACTTTAAAATGTAATGCATCATGATCAAGTGGGCTTTACCCCTGGAAGGCAAGGTCATTCAACATCCACAAATCAATAACTGATTCACCATGTAAACAGGATAAAAGCAAAAACTGTATGATTATCTTAATGGATGTTGAGAAAGATTTGATAGGATCCAACACCCACTCATAATAAAAACCCTCAACAGACTAGGCATTAAAAAAAAAACACTTCTCAAAATATGAGCCATCTATGACAAACCAACAGTCAACAATATACTGAATGAATAAAATCTCAAAATACTTTAGAACTGAAATGAGACAAAGATGCCCTCTCGCCACTCCTATTGAACAGAGTACTGGAAATTCTAGTGAGAGCACCTAGGCAATAGCAAAAATAAAAGGTAGCTGATATGGTTTGTATTAGTGTCCTCACTCAAATTTTATGCAAATCATAATTCCCAGTGTTGGAGGTGGTGCCTGGTGAAAGGTGATTAGATCATGGGGATGGGTCTCCCTCTCTTGTGCTGTTCTTGTGATAGAGCCCTCAGGAAGTCTGGTTTCAAAGTATGTGGAACTTCTCTCTTCCTCCTGTTCCAGCCATGTGAGACATGATGCTTCCCTTTCTGTCATGATTGTCGGGTTCCTGAGGCCTCCCCAGCCACGCTTTCTGTTCAGCCTGCAGAACCATGAGACAATCACAAATCTGCACAAATTACCCAGTCTCCAGTGCTTCTTTATAGTGTGTAAATGGACTAACAAAACATCCAAACAGAAAAAGAAGTCAGTGTATCTGTCCAAACTCATTATATAATTCTATACACAGAAAATGCTAAAGACTCTGCCAAAATAATTCTGGACTACATAAACTTACAACTTTGGTAATGTCTCAGGATACAAAAATCGATGTACAAAAATCACTAGCATTTCTATAGCCCAGCTACGTCCAAGCTGAGAGTGAAATTAAAACCACAGTACTAGCCTACTTGTAATATTCACAAAAAAATAAGGGCCTGGAAATAGAGATAACAAACAAGGTGAAAGATCCCTTCCAGGTGAACTATAAAACACAGCAGAAATAAGTCATAAATGACACAAATAAATGGGAACACATTTTATGCTCACCGTTGGAAGAATCAATAGCATAAAAATTGCCATACTGCCCAAAGGAACTTACACAATCAATATTGTTTATAAAAAATTATCACCAGCATTCTTCACAGAATTAGAAATATATATATATATATATTCTAAAGTTTATATGGAACCAAAAAGACCCTGAATAGTCAAAGCAATCCTACACAAAAAGAACAATGCCAGAGGGTTCGTGATACCCGACTTAAACTACAACATAAAATCACAGTAACGAAAACAGCTTGGTGCTGGTACAAGAGCAGACACGTAGGAGAAAATGGAGCAAAGTAGGAAACAGAAATAAAGCCGCATACCTACAACCATCTGATATTTGAAAAGGCTGACAAAACAAGCAACGGGGAAAAAACTCTGTATTCTGTAAGTGATGCTGAGACAACTGGATTCTGGCAGGTCTGCAGAATGCAAGAGCGAAAGAGGCTGGGCAGCTTCTGCCTGGATTTCAGAAGACTGTAGAGAGCTCTGAACGCCCAGGAAGAAGCCTGCTGCAGGAGTGGAGCCACCACAGACAGCCTCTACTAGGGCAGTAACAAAGACGGGGAGAGTTGGGGTTGGAGCCCGCACTCAGAGTCCCCACTAGGACACTTCATAGTAAAGCTGTGGGAATGTGGCCACAAGCCTCGAGGTCCCGAATGCTAGAGCCAAAGGCAGCTTCCACTCTCAACCTGGAGAAACCTCTGGCGCTTTACTCTAACCTGTGAAAGTAGCCCCAAAGGCTGTGCCTAGCTATAGGGGCGAGACGCCTGAAGTTTTTGGGACCCCGTTTGTCCCAGTGTGCCCTGGTTGAAGTACATAAAGTAAAGCGAGATTATTTTGTAGCTTTAAGATTTAATATCTGCCCTGCTAGGCTTTAGGTGTGTGTGGGGCCTGCTGGCTGTTTCTTTGGCCAATTTATTCCTTTCGTATTGATGATATTTACCCAATGCTTGTGAAACTGTTGCACCTTGGAAGTAAATGACTCCTTAAAACATTTTGCCAGCTCATAGCTGGAGGGAAGTTGCCTTAAGACTCACATGAGACTGGAATTTTCACTTGGAGCCTTGACCAAGTTAAGCTTTTGGGGAACTATTTTAAAAAGATGATTTTGTAACCTAGGAAGGACATAAGATCAGGGGGCAAAAGATTAAAACTGCGTAGCTTAGATGACTGTCGCCTCCAAATCTCATGGCAAAATGTGCTCCACAATATTTGAGGTGAGCCTTACTGGGAGGTATTGAGCCATGGAAAACCATATTTCAGGAATAGCTTAGTATCCACCCCGATGTAATTATGGAATTATTTCTGTTTTAGCTGCTGTGAGATCTGACGGTTCAAAACAGTCTGGCAACCCCCGTACGCTCTCATGTCCACGCCCTTCACCATCCAACGTAACACAATTCCCCTTTGCCTTCCACCACGACTGTCAGCTTGCGGAGGCTCTCACAAGAAGCAGATGCTGGTGCCACACTTCTCACATAGTGTGTACAATTGTAAGCCAAACAAGCCTCTTTTCTTTGTGAATCATTTGACCTCAGGTAATTTAATTTATGTCAATGCAAAATGGACTAACCCACTGCCCAAAGCATTATACAGATACAACACTATTTTTATCAAATAACCAATATAATTGATTACATATTTAGAAAAAAAATACTAAAATTCATATAGAACCAAAAAAGAGACTGAATAGTAAAAGCAATCCTAAGCAAAAAGAACAAAGCTGGAAGCACAACATTCCCTGAGCTCAAATTATGCTACACAAATATAATAAGAAAGACAGCATGGTACTGGTAGAAAAAAAAAAAACAGAGAGCCCAGAAATAAAGCCAAATATCTAAAAACGAACTGTACTTTGAAAAAACTGACAAAAATATACACTGGAGAAACAACCCTCTGCTCAGTAAGTGGTGCCTGGAAAATCAGATGGCCTTATGTAGAAGAATAAAACGAGACTTTTATATCACCATAGACAAAAATTAATTGAATATGAATTCAATGTTTAAATTTATAAACTAAAGCTATATAAAATACTTGAAGAAAATCTTAAAAATTCTTCTGGACATTGGCCTGGGCAAATAAAATATGGCTAAGACTTCAAAAGCAAATGCAATGAAAACAGGGGTCAATAAATAGGACTTAATTGAACCAAAGCTCATCTGCCAGCAAAATAAATAACAGAACATGGTGAACAAACAACCTGCAGAATGTAAAAAAAAAACAAATCTGCAGTCTATTCATCTTGCAAAAGAATAACATATAGAATCTACAAGTCATTCAAATAAGTCAAGTAGAAATAACAAATAACTTCTTTAAAGAGTGAGCAAAAACCAGACATTTCTCAAAGAAGACACAGAAGTGGCCAACACAAATAAGAAAACATAGTCAGCATCACCAATCATCTGATCCATGTAAATTAGAAACAACATGATATGGCATCTTCTACCAGTCAGAACGGCTGTTATTACAAATAAAAACAGCAGGTGTTTACCGAGAAGCACAGGAAAAATAATGCTTTATACATGCTTGGAGAGAATGTAAATTGGTACAATCTCTATGAAAAACAATACATGAATTTCTCGAAGAACTAAAATTAGAGTTACCATTTGTCCCTCCCAATGGGTATGTTCCTCTCAAAAGCAAACTTTTATATCAGAAAAAGTCACCTGAACGCCTATGTTTATTCAATAGAAAAGTCAAGTAATTTAGCTAAGTGTCAATCAGTGAATGATTAGATAGATAAAATATGACATATGTAAATCAAAAAATACTATGTATCCATAAAAAATGAAATTTTATCTTTCATAGCAAGATGAGTAGAGTTGAAGGACACGATCCTAAATAAAATAACTCAAAAACACATCTCTCTTTTATTGGAATGTGAACAATGGGTACACAGGTACAGAGATAAAAACAATAGACACCGGGGACTTAAAAGAGGGCAGGTGAGAGGAAAATGAGGGTCAAAAAATTACCTGCCAGCTCCAATGTTCACTATTGGGCAATAGTTACACCAGAAGCCCAAACTTCAACTTTATAGACTATATTCATGTAACAAAACTGCACATGTACAACCTGATTCTATAAAAATAAAACAGTAAATATGAACAGAATTTTTACACCAGTAGCTAGATTTACCAACAAATAAGAAAAACGAAAATGAGCAATTCTTTGTTTCAGAGCCCTTTCTCATTTTCTGGTATTCTAAGAAATTGCAGACTTTTATGGCAGGATCTTGGCTCACAGCAACTTCCACTTCCCAGGTTCAAGCGATTCTCCTCCCTCAGCCTCCCAAGTAGCTGGAATAACATGCATGTGGGACCACATGTGGTTATTTCTTGTATTTTTAGTAGAGAAGGGGTTTCACTATGTCGACCAGGCTTGTCTCAAACTCCTGACCTAAAATTATCTGCCAATCTCAGCCTCCAAAAGTGCTGGATCACAGGTCTGAGGCTCCCCACCTGGCTGCTATTTCCTGTTATAGCAGCATAATATTTAAAACTCAAATCTTGAGTCTAGGTGTATTTTTTGTTAACATGCTGTCATTTATTACAGAGTCTCCCAGATAATGAATCTAGGAAGTATGTGTTTGCATATTAACACATAAATACACACCCATCTAAAGTATTTTATCTACTTTATGTACCTATATTATGATAAACATGCAAATATACTGACATATCCACCCTAAGTTAACACCACATGAATGTTTAACACTTTCCTTCTATGCCTGTCCCTAACCTCACACACAACCGTGAGGAACCCTCTCCTACCACACACTCTCCATTCCCTTTGAGGTCCCATTCCAGGATTCCTGCAGAGTGGAAACATTGTGTACACTGTGCTTTTCTGTAGAACATCATCAACTGGAGTCCAGTCTGACATGCACTTTCTTTACTTTTAAATCTTATTGACTACATCATTTCTGAATCTACTTAGTACCCCTTTTGATTTCACACATTTGTAATGGCATTAGACATTTTCTATGTAGGCTGCATTCCATCTTGGAATTCCTAATCTCCTATTTTTTTAAATTTCTTGTGAATTAAGATTGTATTAGTCAGTGTTCTCTAGAGAGATAGAAAAAATGTAATAGATAGATAGGCAGATATATAGAGAGTTTATGAAGGAGTATTAACTCACACTGTCACAAGGTCCCACAATAGGCTGCCTGTAAGCTGAGGAGCAAGGAAGCCAGTCCAAATCCCAAAGCTGAAGACCTCAGAGTTTGATGTTTGAGATGAGGAAGCATCCAGCATGGGAGAAAGATGTAGGCTGGAAGTCTAAGCCAGCCTAATCTTTTTATCTTCTTTGTGCTTTTTATTCTGGCCTCACTGGCAGCTGATTAGATTTTACCACCCGGATTTAGAGGGTGTCTGTTTTTTTCAGCCAACTGGCTCAAAGGCTAATCTCCTTTGGCAGCACCCTCACAGACACACCCTGGATCAAAACTTTGCATCTTTCAATGCGATCAAGTTGACAGTCAGCATTTACCATTACAAGTCCACCCCTTGTCAACTTGAACCCATACACATCTCCTGAGATTATACATGATCTTCAAATAAAGTCAATAATAAAGTCATAATTACTCTTAATATAATACAACTATTCTTCATACAACTGAAAACTCACCAATCCCCAATCTAAACACTGTTGCATATGGTCTACTCCCTCAAGGACACAGCCATGATCATCCTATGACTTGGTGTCTGGAAGACTCATGCACTTTTAATTTCACCTCCAATATTAGACTCCACTTTATCACATGCAGACAGAGCGGAACATTTTAAGACATTGATGTGTTAGGCTGAAAATTTGAACAATACGTAAAAGTGGCCTTCCTAGTACAGCCAGTTTTTACTACTAAATAAGGATCTGCCGTCCCTAGGGAGGAGCTGTGATCAGTGGTCTGCACTGTTAGTGGATATGAAAATTGATTCATTGTGGCAAATAGCAAATGACAACATGTCTTCTTTTATAAGACTGAATCATATTCTGTTGTGTATAGGTACCACATTGTCGTTATTCATCGTTTATCTGCTGACACCCAGATTGTTTCCATATCTTGGCTGTTATTAACAGTGTTTCATAGCATAGCATGCAGATATCGTTACAAGGTGCTAATTTCATCTCCTTTGAGTATATTCCCAGAAACGGGATTTCTGGTCATGTAATATTTCTGGTTTTAATTCTTTTAGGACGTTTATACTGCTTTCCATAACTGTGGAAATGTAGAATGGTATAGTCCTTATGAAAAACAGTTTCAGTTTTGAGGTATAATCCATAAACAAATAATGTTTGATTATGGCTCTCAGTGAGAGTTTCTAATAAATATGATGGAAGTCCAGGAAGGTTTCTCACCTTAACTCAAGGATGGATTATGAATTTGCCTCTTATTTCCTTAAAAGCAAATGACTGGAAGCATGCATAATGGAGGTTGTTGGCAAGTTTCAGGATGATCTCATAAGAGGAGAATCTGTTAGATAAAAATCTTGCGTTTTCAGTCATTTACATTCCTACCTTCAATATGAAATGATGAAGTCAAGTGAATATCTAGAATGTGTTCACTTGAAGCAACATATTATCAAAGGTGTATGTTGCTCCATGAGAAGGGTGATAAACTTTTGAAACCAGTAAAGTGTGAGTGCACAGTAAGTGATGAAGTTATCACCTTTACATGAAGTTAGTTTCATATGTCATGGGCTTGTACAGATTAATCATAAACAAATATACACAATGTATTTTTGCATACATAGTTGTCTACAGGATAACCCTCTTAGGGAAACTCCTTCAGATTACAGAAATCTGTGTAAGTTGTGGATCTCATGGGAAAGTACCTCTTTATGAATACTGGTCTATTTTTCAAGTAGAAAAAAAATTATTTCTGTTGGAATAGGCTTCCAACTGTGTAGATTTCTTCATTGCTTCTTGAGTTGCAATAAATGAACCAAAAAATTGACTAATTGGAGTTTCATGGCTGTCTTGACAATAATTTCTTATAAGGTTTCTTTCAATTATTTGAAACCAATTTTCCTGACTTTTTTCTCCACTAGATAAGTTTTCACAAGATCTCAGGAAACCACCTCTCAGGTGTTTTAGTTTAAAAGTCTAACTTCCTATGTAAAGATGCTTCTGTCTAAACATAATGAGTTCATTTTATCTGCAAACCATCAAGCTTGAGAACTCATTGTCAAGAATCATGAAAATTTTTACTCCAATATACTGAAAATCTTGGCTCTTGAATTCAATATTGATTGGCATTGACAAAAATGGTTCATTCTCAGGTGTGTCCTATGTTTCTGAGCCAACATATCAGTAGACTTAGAATTCTCCATTATTTCTCTCTGTCTGTAACACTGAGTTGATTGACAATCTTCAAAATCATTCCATGAAGAAGAGAGTCCTGAGGTTCATGGGATTCTTGTAGACACTCAGATGAACAAAAGAAAGAAATAGGAGTGAGGGCTGCCAGCCATGTCCACAACACTAGGAATAATTGCCATCTAAGTATAAAGGTCTACATCATTCAGAATTCCCTGCATGACAGGCTGACACAAAGAAATCCAACCCTACAGAGGCTTCTCAGCAGCCCTTACAGTTCATTCAGGGAAGAAAATTCTGCAAGTTAAGTGACTCAGTAAAGCTACTCTGAGCTACAGTAAAAACTGGATTGGGACCTGATTTGTCTGAGTTCAACGTGATTATTTTACTCATCTGCTGCTCTAATATGGAGTGAGTATGGATAATTTAAATGAGGCTGGCTGTGATTTGTTATATGAAAATCTAAACTAAATAAACATAAAGGGCATGTCTGGACTAACATGAGGATGAGAGATCCAGGGAGCCCTACACCCCATATTCTCATCACGCTTTGCTCCAGGATCCCCCAGGTTCTCAAGGAAAGAATCTGCATAGATCCCTGCATGGCTCTATTGCCAGGAGATGAAATCTCTGATAAATACACCCAGCCCTTCTTCAGACAGACAAACCAGGGGAGGGGAATTTTTAGATCCTCATCTATGTGGGGAAAGGTAATCCATCCTCATTACAAGCCCATTGCACTAGCCTACCTTCATCATGAAAATGGGCATAATTAGCCAATATGGGTACAGTCAAGAACATTTTCCTGTAACATTCCAACCAGACAAGAGCAAAAACCAGCTTTACACATGGAGGCGTCTTGTATAGGGCACAGCCCAGAGAAAGAAGACCATGACAGCATTAAAATTCAACTGTAAGAACATGTAATGCTTTTGTGTTCCACTCATTATGTTTTCACCGGTTTAGTCAATATGGATTAAATATGAGAGTGTTGCAATGCACAAACTCTATCTGAGGAGGAAAATAGAAGAAAAAAATTTAAGAAAAATAGAGCACTTTGTACATAGGAATACAACTAACAAGGGATGTGAAGGGCCTCTTCAAGATGAACTACAAACACCTGCTCAAGGAAATGAGAGAACACAAGTAGATGGAAAAACATTCCCTGCTCATGGTTAGGAAGAATCAATATATCGTGAAAATAGCCATACTGCCCAAAGTAGTTTATAGATTCAATGCTATCCCCAGCAAGCTACCATTGACTTTCTTTACAAAATTGAAAAAAAAAAACACCTTAAACTTCATATGGAACCAAAAGAGAGCCCACATCACTAAGACATTCCTAAGCAAAATAAATAAATACATAAATAAATAAAATAAAATAAAAACCAAAGATGGAAGCATCACATTACCTGACATCAATCTATACTACAAGCCTACAGTAATCAAAGCAGCATGGTACTGGTACCAAAACAGAGATATTGACCAATGGAACAGAACAGAGGCCTCAGAAGTAACGCCACACATCTACAACCATCTGATCTTTGACAAACCTGACAAAAACAAGCAATGAAGAAAGGATTCCCTGTTTAATAAATGGTGTTGGGAAAACTGGCTAGCCATATGCAGAAAGCTGAAACTGGATCCCTTCCTTAAACCTGATACAAAAATTAACTCCAGATGTATTAAATATTTAAACATAAGACCTAACACCATAAAAACCCTAGAAGAAAACATAGGTAATACCATTCAGGACGTAGGCATAGGCAAGGACTTCATGACTAAAACACCAAAAACAATGTCAACAAAAGCCAAAACAGACAAATGGGATCTAATTAAACTTAAGAGCTTCTGCACAGCAAAAGAAACTCATTAGAGTGAACTGACAACCAAGAGAATGGGGAAAAATGTTTGCAATCTACTCATCTGACAAAGGGCTAATATCCAGAATCTGCAAAGAACTTAAACAAATTTACAGGAAAAAAACAACAATCCTATCAAAAAGTAGGCAAAGGATATGAACAGACACTTTTCAAAAGAAGATATTAACGTGCCAACAAATATATGAAAAAAGTTCATCATCACTGGTCATTAGAGAAATGCAAATCAAAACCACATTGAGATACCATCTCATGCCAGTTAGAATGGTGATCATTAAAAGATCAGAAAACAATAGATCCTAGAGAGAATGTGGAGAAATAGGAACGCTTTTACAGTGTTGATAGGAGTGTAAATTAGTTCAACCATTGTGGAAGACAGTGTGACAATTCCTCAAGGATCTAGAAAAGGACATGCCATTTGACCCAGCATACCCAAAGGATTATAAAGCATTCAGCTATAAAGACACAGGCACACAAACGTTTACTGCAGCACTGTTTACAACAGCAAAGACTTGAAACCAACCCCAATGCTAATCAATGCTAGACTGGATGAAGAAAATGTGGCACATATGCACCATGGAATACTATGCAGCCATTAAAGAGGATGAATTCATGTCCTTTGCAGAGAAATGGATGAATCTGGAAACCATCATTCTCAGCAAACTGACACAAGAACAGAAAACCAAACACCACATATTCTCATCTCATAAGTGGGTGTTGAACAATGAGATCACATGGACACAGTGAGGGTTACATCACACATTGGGGCCTGTCAAGGGTTTGGGGGGCTAGGAAAGGATTATCAGTGGGTTGGGGGATTGAGGAGGGATAACATTAGGAGAAATACCTAATGTAGATGACAGGGGGATGGATGCAGCAAACCACTATGGCACATTATACTTATGTAACAAATCTGCAGGTTATGCACATGTACCCCAGAACTTAAAGCATAATTTAAAAAATAGAACCATTTGGAGCTGCTGACTCCAGCAACTTCAGCACCAATAAAATGATTTCACCCTCATTGGCCTCAAATTTACTTTGCATGGGGCAATTGCAGTTCCAAAGTGAGAACAGGTGAATTCAATGTGCGTGCACTTCCTAAGTGTCCACTTGTATTCTGCTTTCTTCTGTTTGCAGAAAGTAGACAGGTACTCAGCCTTAGTGCCAGTGTAGGGAGTGCTTTCCATGAGAGGGATACCAGAAAAAAAGGGCAAACCTGGGACCAATTAATGTAAAAATTAACCACTGTATGTGTGTGTGTGTCTGTGTGAGCGTGTGTGTGTGTTTTGAATAGTAGAATTGGAGTGGGATTCTAGCCAAATGCACCTGCACCTGAAGGTATTTTCACGTGCAATAATCAACTGCAGGACCCTAAAGGAAATAAGAGTCTCCCACAAACCCCACAAAGAGTTTTTGGATTCACCATGTGTCCAGTGATTCAGTGCCTCTTGAGCTCCAGGAAAGGACTTCCTGGTGATGCATGAGAGCTTTTCTTGGGGTCTCCTTGCAGAGTTCACTGGGTTTCCTAAGACAATTCACTATTTCAAAAGATGGTGTAAGAAGCATATGGTGTCACTAAAGGAGAATGCTGAGCCAGGGCACAGCGACTTTATACTGGGCTAGATACACTGGTAGGAATACACTCAGTCAACTCTGACAGAATCCTCCCTATAGGGTGAGGCTGGGCTGCAGGGGGCGCTCAGGACACACCCAGCACAAGCTCCCACCCCAGAGCAGGTGCAGAGGAGGCTGGGGAGGGTTTCCTTTCATGGCCTAGGACTTCCTTTAAAAATATCTGAAATAAGCATTTAACAAGGACTGCTGGTGTTCGTATAAACATCGTATTCAATTCGATGTAATGAGAACCACTCTTACAATGGGGAGTTCAAGCTCTGCCAGACATCTTAATAATAAGCAGCTGGAGGACGGGAAGAGATTCTTTCTTATAAATAAGTGCAATTTTTGGAGAAACACTCATTCCCAAGAAAACGCATTCATGCATTAAGGTCTAGAAATGGTTCTCCCACCGCTCCTCCCGGCCTGCGTGGGGGTCTCCCCGCTCTTGCAGTTTTGTGGTCGGGCTGGTTGCCCTGTGTCAGACCCTGTTCCCCCTGCAGCTGTGAGCCCAGTGCTTTTCTTGGTGACAGTTATAAGTTTATGTTTAACCTCTATTCTTGCTAAGGTTTATGGTTTCTATGCTGATGCACAGAAAGTAACTTTACATTGCTCTGCTTTTAACCATATTGTGATTTTTGGTCAACAGTTTTAGCTTATGTTTCTGTTTGTGTAATTATCACGGAAACTTTGTGTAACCTCCCCTAATGAAAGAACGTAATAAAAACTGAGGCTTTCAGGGGAATGTTAGACATCCACGGGGCAGCAGTATGTAGTGTCTCCCCGGGCCCTGCTTTGAAAAAATCCGTTTCTTGTATTTTTTTGTCTTTTTTTCTTTTCACTGACCACTTGATCACTTTGAGAGATCTTGAATCTACGTTGATATATTAGGAGCTGGTCTTCTAATAATGGGGTGTATGTGTGAGGGGAAATTTGTGGGATCACAAAGGAAATGTTTAAGGTGACCCCGGGGAATGTATAAGGTGACCTTGGGGGTGTGTGAGATCACCTTGGGTGAGTGTGAGGTCACCTGGGGGAAATGTGAGGTGCCCTTGGGGCCATGTGAGGCAAGCCTCTGGAGTGTGTGAGGTGACCTAAGGCGCATGTGTTCTTTCCAGAGAGAATCCGTCTTTTCCAGCTGTGGTGGGTGCATCCTGCAGATACTTTTACTGGGTGATTGTGGGGTGAAGGGATTTGAACAGAGGAAGATACTCTTCAGTTTTCTGACTGAGCCTCCTTCTTAGGTCCAGGTAGTGAGCCAGGTTCTGGGGAGTGGTCTTCAAAGTGTTCCTGCCCTTACCTCTTCCCCTTGGAGCAGAGCATCTTTTTCTAGCCATAATACTTTCTCACCAGTGTCCTCAGCTTCTTACATACTGTCCCTACCCTATGAATTAAAAATTTTATTCCATAGAAAAGATTGGAGGTGGTTCCAGAGGGAGGGTTCATGATGTCCTGTGTCTTCATCTATTTCTGTTGACTCCACCATTACCAGGAGGAGACAGATTTGGTGGATTTTCCACTGCAGATAGTGACGGAGGGTTCAGGAAGTGAACACTGGCTGATGTTCTCCTCCCCCAGTCAACACAGTCAACACCACAAGACAGCAGATGAAGAAACTTTTTGGTCATTTCCCAACATTTTAAGGAACGTCTGCAACAATATATGGCACTAGAAGCTTCACACTCCAACACCGTTAATGCACACATTTTCAAGGAACTCTAAATACTTCCAGGTTAGCTGCAAAGCTATGTAGTGACACCTGCCCCAGGTACACTCATATATGCATCCTGGTTCTCCCTGCCAACCCCTGTCTCCTCAAATTTTAAGTTTATGTTTGCCCAACTCTGATATGTTAAATTTTTTTTTATTTGTAGTTGTTCAGGTTTGTCATTAATGAGGTAAGAATAAGATCACAGTTTTATTATTTTGTATTTTCTCATGCTGACTAACTGCTTTCTATATAAAAGTCAGAGAATGAGAGAACAATTTAAATAGCCATGATATGTGAAGAGTTAGGCAATGTTACATATGTTAATGTACTGAAATACAACTGATTACAATCAAGGCATGCCTGATTCACAAGAAAGCGTGGCTACATTTTCAAACATGAGTGCTGAGTGAAAGAAGCTAAATAACTATGAGAACATATTATCTGGACATGTGCTTCCAACCATTGGAGGAGACTGGCCCCCAAGAATACTCTCGGACTGTGTGGTTAGAAGCACAGGTCCAGATAATGGGGCTAAATTAGTCCAGATGTGTGATCTTGAACACACGGCTGAACTGCTCTGTTCTGTATGTAGTTTATATTGTGTAAAAGATGACATTGATACCTGCATTGACTATATTGTACAAATACATAAAAATAAAATAACGAGTGTTAAATGATTATCAAGAGACAATCACATAACATAAAATTGTATTTTCCTGAGTAAAATAATTACTACCAGTCTCTTCCAGGACGCTTTCATTTACTCTGGGCAGCGCCCTCTCCTCAGAAGTGTCCCACTTCAGCCCTCGCTGTATAATAGGAGACATGCAAACAGGGCCTTCCCTTTTCTGATGAAAACCAGCCCAGCCCTGACCCTGCAGCCCTGGGAGAGAAGCCTCAACCCTGGGATTTTCAGGTGTTTCCATTTGGTGATCAGCAATGAACAAATTACCATGGAGTTTGTGCTGAGCTGGGTTTTTCTTGCTGCTCTTTTAAAAGGTGATCCATGGAGGACTAAGGCTATTGAGTGTCAGTAGACATGAGTGATAGAAACAGTGGATGTGTGTGGCAGTTTCTCACCAGGATGTCTCTGTGTTTGCAGGTGTCCAGTGTGAGGTGCAGCTGGTGGAGTCTGGGGGAGGCTTGGTTCAGCCTGGGGGTCCCTGAGACTCTCCTGTGTGGCCTCTGGATTCACCTTCAGTAGCAGTGACATGAACTGGGTCCACCAGGCTCCAGGGAAGGGGCTGGAGTGGGTCTCAGGTATTAGCTGGGATGGCAGTAGGGCACACTAGGCAGACTCTGTGAAGGGCCGATTCACCATCTCCAGAGACAACGCCAGGAACTTCCTTTACCTGCAAATAAGCAGCCTGAGACCTGACGACGGGGCCGTGTATCACTGTGTGGCAAACACTGTGAGGGGCCCTAAGTGTGAGCCCAGACACAAACATCCCACAGGAACGCTGGGGGAAGTCAGCTGTGGGGGGCGCTCAGGACCCCCTCATCAGAGTCACCCCACAGGCAGGGGCACATGGAGGCTGGGGCTTGTTTCCTGTCAGGATTGGGGACTTCCTCTGTTTCCACCAATTTCTCTAGGGAACCTCTTTAATTTTAGATCTCTGTGCCTACCAGTGTCATCTCTACATATTGTTTTATGATTGTAATACGAGGGTACATTCTCACATGTACAATATGCATATTGCCACTCACAGGAATGGAAAGCCTCCAGCATGGTCCCCAACGTCAGAGTGGTGAGGAAGCTCAGCGGGTGAGGGGTTCCTGGTGAGCCTTCTCCAGCCAGACTCAGGACAGGAAACTCAGTGGGATTCCCTGACTAGACCACCTTTAGGGATTCTGATTACAGCCAGGAGAGAGGCTGGCCCGGGTCATTGTCGCTTAAACCCCACAGGTTTTATGTCTGACCTTTCTCCTGACAATAAAGCATGCAAATGAGTATCCGCACTGATCTGATTCAGCTTCCTGGCTTCCATTTACAGTTGTTCTCACTTTTCCATTTGCTTTTCCTGATTTTTGAAAAAATAAAGATGTGGTCCTTGTGGTCTAAATACCAGGGCTCCAGCCCTTTCCCTGGAGCTTAGATGGGGCTCAGGCTGTCGCTTCTGCAGCCATTGGGAGAGGCCTCTGTGACTTTCTTCTCTCATTGTTCAGAACCCTCCACTGTGTTTCATGAAGACTCATCTGGGAGTGCATGTGGCCACTAGTAGGGAGGGCATACGCTTGTTTAGTTAAAATGGGGTGTGAATGTGGAATTAATCCAGTGCTGTATAAACTTTCAAGTCACCTTCTTCATCACCAGGGGTGTTAGAAAGAGCTTGTAAAAGTTGTCAGAATTAAATCAGAGTCTCTTGTGTCCAAACCCTGACAACTGGAGCTAGGAAAGGCCATGGATGGAGGGTTCTCATGCATATATTCCTGATAACAAGAGCCAGCTTTATAACACTCAGAAAGACCACAACCTTGCACAAAGGTAGCAACAACAATAAAAGAATTACTTCCGTGAAAACATCTGCCCAGCAACTGCCTGTCCAACCTACACTGATGTCACCTTTGTTATTGATGATTTTAGCCCAGGATCATTCTCATCAAAATGTCATTCGGAGCCTGTGTATGAGAGACTGTGTTTTTCAGTGCACTCACGTTCTAGGAAAGCCCCCACAGACCCTCTCCTTCACCTGTGCTGCCTCTGGATTCCCCATCACAACCAGTACTCGCTCCTGTAGCTGGATCCACCAGCCCCCAGGGAAGGAATGGAAGTGTGTCAGGTGTGTAGTTCATGAGGGGGCACACATTACCACCCACTTATCAAGAGTCCAGTCACCATCTCCAGATCCACATTCAAAAAAACAGTTTTTCCTGCAGCTGACCTACCTGACCATGGATTTTTTTTTTTTTTTAGAGGAAGAAAGAGAGAAAG
>NW_022437429.1:42788-51029 GCF_009761245.1 Sapajus apella
GTATATTTTGTGTATTTAAAGTGGAGAGTTCTATGAATGTTAATTAAGTCTACTTGTTCCGGATCTGAGTTCAAGTCCTGAATATCGACGTTAACTTTCTGTCTCATTGATCTGTAAGTCTCCCACTATTATTGTGTGGGAGTCCAAGTCTCTTTATAAGTCTTATACATCTGGGTATTTCTGTATTGGGTGCATATATATTTAGGATCTTTAGCTCTTCTTGTTAGATTGATCCTTTTATCTTTATGTAATATCCTTCTTTGCTTCTTTTGATCTTTGTTGCTTTGAAGTCTATTTTATCAGCAAAAACTGCAACTCCTGCTTTCTATTTATTTATTTTTGCTCTCCATTTGGTTGGTAAATTTTTCTCCATCCCTTTGTTTTGAGTCTTTGTGTATCCTTGCATGTGAGATGGATCAGGATGTAGCATACCAATGGGTCTTGGCTTTTTTTACCTGTCTGTGTCTTTGGATTGGGGGATTTAGTCGATTTAAATTTAGAATTAATGACAATATATGTGAGTTTGACACTGTCATTTAATGTTAGCTGGCTGTTTTGCCCATTAGTTGATGCAATTTCTTAATTATGTTGATGTTCTTTATTTTTTGGCATTTTTTAGAAAGGCTGATACTGGTTGTTCCTTACTATTTGTAGTGATTCTTTCAGAAGCTCTTGTAAAGCAGGCCTGGTGGTGATGAAGTCTCTGAGTGCTTGCTTGTTCACAAAAGATTTTATTTTTCCTTCGCTTATGAAGCTTAGTTTGGCTGGATGTAAAATTCTGGGTTGAAAGTTCTTTTCTTTAAGGATGTTGAATATTGGCCCCCACTCTCTTCTGTCTTGTAGGGTTTCTGCTGAGAGATCTGCTGTGAGTCTGATGGGCTTCCCTTTATGGGTAACCTGACCTTTCTCTCTGGCTGCCCTCAGTATTTTCTCTTTCATTTCAACCCTGGTGAATCTGGCGATTATGTGCCTTGAGGTTGGTCTTCTTGAGGAATATCTTTGTGGTGTTCTCTGTATTACCTGGAGTTGAATATTGTCCTGCCTTGCTAGGTTGGGAAAGTTTTCCTGAATAATATCCTGAAGCATATTTTCCAGCTTGGATTGATTCTCTTCGTCACATTCAGGTACACCTATCAAATGTAGATTAGGTCTTTTCACATAGTCCCATATTTCTTGGAGACTTTGCTCGTTCTTTTGTATCCTTTTTTCTCTAATATTGTCTTTTTGTTTTATTTCATGAAGTTGGTCTTCGACCTCTGATATCTTTTCTTCTGCTTGATCAATTCGGCTGTTAAAACTTGTGCATAGTTCGCGAAGTTCTCGTGTTGTATTTTTCAGCTCCATTAATTCACTTATAGTCCTCTCTAAAATGTGTGTTATTTTTAACATTTCGTCAAACTTTTTTTCAAAGTTCTTAGTTTCTTTGCATTGGGTTAGAACAAGTTCTTTCAATTCCCAGAAGTTTCTCATCATCCACTTTTTAAAGTCTGCTTCTGCTAATGGAACACCGTCTTTCTCCATCAGGCCTTGTTCTGTTGCTGATGAGGAACTGTGATCCCCTGTAGAGGGAGAGGCGTTCTGATTTTGGGTATTCTCAGCCTTTTTAGGCTGGTTTCTTCCCTTCATTATACATTTATCCATCTGTGGTCTTTATAATTACCATCTTTATAATTGGGTTTCTGAATGGACGTCCAACATGTTGATTCCTGGCGCTAGAATCTGAGCAACCCACTGCGCCGGCCAAAACAGCAGCTTTAAGATTGATGGTGCTGTTCTGACTCTGCACTGAGAACCGCCGCTCCAAGGCAGCGGCAAAACCGCCTCACTAACCTCAAGAGTCGCGCTGGCGACACGTGGGGCCCCTCTGCTGGGAATCTCCTGGTGCGTGAGCAACAAAAATTGATCTGAAAGTGTGGCGTCCTCTCGTTCTCTGCTCTTTCAGTGGGAGCTGCAATCCCGAGCTGCTAGTGATCAGCCATCTTGGATCTCTCTGACCATGGATTTTTATACAAAAGACATAGGGGAAGTCATTGTGAGCCCCGACAAACACCTCCCTGCAGGGGCACTGAGGACATCAGGGGGTGATCAGAAACCAAGGGCACTCGGGACACATCACGGCAGGTGGAAGCGGGGAAAAGAGGTGCAGAAAATGGGTTTTGGAATCACTATCATATTTGACCCTCCACTATACTTATTCCAGTGTATATTATTGTATTAGAAGATGATATTAATATAAATATGTAACTATACGTAGGTGCATGAAGTTGTTTTCTCCACTAACGTGGACTTTGTCCATTAGGAATAAGTCTCTGTGTGTGTTTGAGCACCTCGTAAATTAAGGTCAATTACATAGAATCTCTTTTTCTGTCTCCATTCCTCCCTCCTGTCTCACACACAGACTCGCACACACACAGGGTTCTACAACATTCTCATGAATTGAAGGTCTCTGACATTTTCTTCTTCATCAAGGGGGATTCTGTCAAGTAGTAAGTCAAACTCTTCATCAGTGATCTCCACACCAACCAGTTCTTCATGGCTTGGGACACCTCAGAGAACTCACAATGATGAAGAAGGCAAAGCAGAAGCAAGACAGTCTTACAAGATGGCAGAAGAGAGAAGTTAAACTTGTCTTCTCTCTCGGGTGTAAATTTTCATACAGTTCCTCTTTTTCCTCTAGCCAGCATTTCCCCTTTATATAGTGAAAGTCCTAAAAGTCATCTTTAGGGAATAGCAACTGACCGCACACTGTTTCTGTGTTTACTTTTATTTTTCTTCCAGGATGCCCTAGCTTTGACAAGATTAATTTTAATTTAATTGAGATATGCCTCAGAAACCTTTGGTTTACACTAGGAAATATGCCAAATTAGGGGTAAATTATGTAAAAATCAGCCCTGCCAGTGTGTGTTGTGTGTGTGTACCAATGTGTTTTCATGTTTGTGGACTTGAGCCATGTAATTCTCTCTGTGAAGATCCTATTTGGTGTGACCTTTGAATACAGAATTCTAGAATAAATAAGAGGCTCCTATGAATCTTCTGAAAGTTTTTGGATTCACCATGAATCTTGACTCTGTCACTGCGTCTGAGAGTCCCAGGGAAAAGACTCTCTGGTAATTTCATAAAATCTGTGCTTCAGCTCTCCCTGCAGTTTACTGGAGATAGTAATGCCCAATCATTGTTTCAAAAGACAATTTCAAAAGCATCAGATGCTGCTGAAAGAGCATTGTGAACCAGGGGACAGCCCCTTCGTTCTGGGAGAGCGATGTGGGTGAATATGCTCTGTGAGCGAATATGCTCTGTGAGCTCAAATGGCATTGTCCTTGCAGGGTGAGGGCAGAGCTGCAGGGGAGCCCAGAACCCACTCGACACAGATTTCAGCCCTGGAGCTGGTGCAGAGGGTCTGAGGAGAAAATTTTTTCCATCACCTAAATTACATTTATTTCAATACAAAAATGTTATTAAAAAGTTAAAGTAAGTAATTCATGTCCAGGCAGAGTGGCTTACACCTATAATCCCAGAAATTTGAGAGGCTAAGGTGGGAAGATTACATGAATCCAGGAGTTTGAGATCAGCCTTTGAAAATAGTGAGGCTTCATCTTTATTTTTGAAAATAAAAGTAAAACATAAACAATTTAGCAAATACTACATTGTGTCTTTGGAACATTTACCTAACCAAATGAGTTAGTGAGAACCAGATTTGAAAGCAGAAAATTTTAGAGTTTTCAGATATCTTAATATTTGGAATATTTAGAACAAAAATAATTTTATCAATTCAATGTGCACAAATATTGAGAGATAGATTCATGCCAGCAGTTTAACATGCAGAGGGCAAAACCCAGAAAAGTTTGAGGTTGTTAATGTTCCATTTGAATATAAGATCATTTTGAGAACCATCTCAAAGGAGTTCTGTGCTCATGAAGTCCTGAACATGCCAGGGGACAAATATCAATAAACAAACATCAGAACTTGAACTTCAGCTTCCCACTGTGGCATTATCCATGTTCATCTTTCTAATATGTCTCATGCTACCAAGATCAAGCTCAGCCATAGAGAACCCCAACCCAGGCAGCGATGAAGGCATTAGGAAGCAGTCACCCAGATAGAACATCAAAGTGGGACTATCGGGGGAAGGGGCCAGCAGCCTTCCAAGCTGGGAGCCTCAGGGGGCTGACAGCATTCCTGGCTGGGGGTCTCGAACAGACTCTGACCCATGTAGTTATTCTCTCTGAACAGGTGATTATTATTAACAAACAGGTGTTCTGCACTTTCTCATAAAACCAAGATAAACTAGGTAGGCAGTTGGTGTCTGCTTACCACTGATCAAGGACAGACTAGAAAGTATTTTCCACGAGGGTGGCATGGGGGCAGGGTCACATATCCCGTGCTTAAAGAATTGTTTTAACCGGTGTATGACATACACATAATTTTTTGCTACTTTTGAATGCCCCAAGTAGTTTTCCACTTGGGAGTGGGGGTCGACTAGGTTTTCCTTGCCACTGTTTTTAGCAAACTATATATTTTATCATACACTCAGTATTTCTCAGCAAACATATACTCAGCATTTCTCAACCTCATGCTAAATCAGGTCTTTAGCTATGAAACATCCCGCCCAATTAACACGTAAATAGCTTGAAGTCTACTGAGTCAAATACATATATTTCCTCCTGTTTTACCTAGTTGTTCTCTCCCACAGTTCCAATATTCTCCACTGTGATCATCCGCTTCCATATTTGCTGCCATGCCAAGCAGATTAAGGATTTGATTCCATGACAGAGAGGAGGTGCATCTTGATGGAACTTTGGTGAGAACCGCAGTTTTTATCCCATTTCCTCCAGGGCTCCACCAGTGCCTCTAGAATAATGGCTTCAGTGGCTTGCCCCTGCAGGATGATCCCTTAGTTCTGCAGTGCTGATGAGGGAGGTGGGTCTAAATGCATTTCAGAAGTATGGGCTCTCCCTTTCTCTTAGACAGACACTTTGGGAAAGAAATATTTTTCTTACTGTCCCCATTCTAGGCCAAAGGGACTTAACAGGATAGGAATGCTGATCAAAGAAAACCTGCAGCCAAATTAAATTTGAAGGAGTTTAATTGATCAAAGGATGATTCACGAATCAGGAAGCCCCAGAATCACAGCAGATTCGGAGAGACTTCAGTGCAGCCATGTGATGGAAGAAGATTTATAGATTTAAAAAATGATGTACAGAAATCAGAAGTGAGGTACAGAAACAGCTGAATTTGTTACAGGTTAGCGTTTGCCTTACTTAAACACAGTTTGCACACTCAAGAGTGTATGAATGGTTGAGGTACGGCTGCTGGAGCTGCCGAAGACTCAGCTATTGTTACAGGCGCGTACTCCTGTTAGGTTTTCAATGCTGTCGCCCTATTCAGGTAGGATACCCTTTATCCAAGAATCAAACATAGAAGTATGGAGTCCTTCTCAGGCCATATTTAATTCACTTTATCAGTGCCCTTCCATATGCGGTTTCTGAGAATTTCACACAACAACACATTTACCACACTGAAATTTAAGCAATCCAATACATGTTTGTAGCTTTATCTTGTAATAGGCGGTATTTCATATGGCAGCCTCTGCCTCAGTTTAACTAACATCGTGGCCTTGTTTCTCTCTACAAGAACTTGTATCTCCCAAAATTTCCATGTTTGTGGAAGAAAAATAAATCTTTGGGACTCCCAAATCACTAGGCCAAAGGGAAAAGCTAATCTGGAACCTGTTTGGGGCAAACCCACCTCCCATTCTGTCCCTAAAATGACAGCTGCTAGCTAAAGTTTTAAAAAGCTGCATACCTCCTTCAGAATTTGACCACAAGGAAAATCTTTGTGGACCAAGGACAGATAGAGTCATCTCTCTGCTCATATGTGAAATGCATATCTGATCGCTAGCTTTGCTCTACTGTCTCACTAAGCCAGAATAAGGCCTACGTGACTATTCCTGTAAATTGTGCATTCAGTTAAAGGATAATCAGAAACTCAAAAGAATGAACCATTTGTCTCCTACCTACCTATGATCTGGAAGCTCTCTTCCCTCTTCAAGTTGTCCTTCCTTTCTGAACTAAATCAATATACATCTTACATATATTGATGTTTCATGTCTCCCTCAATTGTATAAAACCAAGCTGTGCCCCATCACCTTGGCACATATCATCAGGACTCCCTGAAGTGGTGTCACATGTTTGTTTTCTATCTCATAACTTCAATTATCTGAAATTTAAAGAAAATTTGCCAAACAGCACATTCTCTTGTTTAATATGTTATTGTTTTTGTAAAAAGAAATATATTTATCTAATTCATACACAATTTACATTACCAAGCTGAGTAGCAAACTTGTTAATAAGACTCAAAGTAATAAAAAATTCAAGTATCAATTATCAACTTAATAGAAAAATCAAATTATGCTACATTTATTTGCTAAAATGCTGAACATTATTTATAAGAAACGAACACAACCACAAAAAAAGTTTAGTTCTCACAATTTCTATTGAAAAAAATAAGCCAAGTAGATAATCATATATACTATATTAATTTATTCTTATAAATTATAGAAAATAAACCTAGGCTAAGGCAGTATTAGAACATCAGTAGTTTTATAAAGAAATGGTAGAAAAAGTGAAGAAGAAAAATAGAAATAAGAGCAAGAGCAATGCTGAGGGGAGTTGACGTGTTACCTTCTTGAAAATAGAGATTTTTTTCAACATTTACTATTGTGCAGGTTAAAAACGTGAATTTTATTATCTGTCAGTTAAAACTTATAAAATTTATTACAAGTAAACAACTGAAATTTTAGACAAGAAAGGAATGATAGGAAGGAACAAATAAATATGTTAAATGTCAAGTATACCTTAACATTTATCTGCCTGAACCGTTTCTCCATATTTTTTGATAAATAGCAAAATCATACAGGTTCTCAAGGCAGGAAGTGAATTCTCCAAACCACACTAGGCCCGTTTCGCTCTGTGCTAGAGTTAATTAAGAGAGCAATCGAGGCCAGCTGTGAGGAGCATAGTCCCAGATACTGGGACTCACTCACGGCAGATATGAGCCCTTAGACACATACACAGCCCCTCTATGTGTGGGTTCACTTTTACATCTGTAAATGAAGAAACCACTGACTTCTAAATAACACAATTTGTACACATAGGTAAACATAATTAAAAATGTGATAGTTGTTAAATGTTTATTACAGAACAATTTCACAATAAGACAGCACATTTTCCCAAACACAATCATTGTCATCAAAATCCCCCAGGACACTCTCATCTGCTCTGGGCCCTGCCCTCTCCTCAGGCGTCCAGCCCCAGAGCTTGCTATATAGTAGCAGACATGCAAATAGGGCCCTCCTCTCCCGATGAAAACCAGCCCAGCCCTGACCCTGCAGCTCTGGGAGAGGAGCCCCAGCCCGGGATTACCAGGTGTTTCTATTCAGTGATCAGCACTGAACACAGGGGACTCACCATGGAGCTTGGTCTGAGCTGGGTTTTTCTTGTTGCTATTTTAAAAGGTGATTAATGGAGAACTAGAGATATTGAGTGTGAGTGGACATAGTGAGAGAAACAGTGGGTATGTATGGCAGTTTCTAACCTTGGTGTCTTTGTGTTTGCAGGTGTCCAGTGTGAGGAGCAGCTGGTGGAGTCTGGGGGAGGCTTGGTACAGCCTGGGGGTTCCCTGCGACTCTCCTATGCAGCCTCTGGATTCACCTTCAGTACCTACTGGATGTACTGGATCCGCCAGGCTCCGGGGAAGGGGCTGGAGTGGGTCTCAGCCATTAGGTACGATGGGGGTAGCATATACTACGCAGACTCCGTCAAGGGCAGATTCACCATCTCCAGAGAGGATGCCAAGAACACACTGTATCTCCAAATGAACAGTCTGAGAGCTGAGGACACAGCTGTATATTACTGTGCAAAAGACACACAGTGAGGAGAAGTCAGTGTGAGCCCAGACACAAGCCTCCCTGCAGGAACGCTGGTGGGAAATGAGCTGCAGGGGGTGCTCCGGAGCCACTGATCAGAATCAACCCCAGAGGCAGGTGCAGATGGTGGCTGATTTCCTGTCAGGATGTGGGACTTTGTCTTTTTACAGTTTCTTTAGTGAACTTCTCTAAGTTCAGAATTCTGTGCTTACCGGTGTCATCTCTGCATATTTTAAAAATTATTATTTTAATATGAGAAGCTGTTCTCAGATGCCCAAAATGCAGATTGATGCTTTCAGAGATGAAAAGTCCTCCAC
>NW_022437429.1:51129-51475 GCF_009761245.1 Sapajus apella
AGGGACTTCAGAAAGATTATCTGACTAGAACAGTCTTTAGGGATTCTGATTACAGCCAGGAGAGAGCCTGGGCCAGGGTCAGTGTCATGTAGAACCTCACAGGTTTTGTGTCTGATCCTTCTCCTGACACTACAGTGTGACAATCACAATCAGCACTGATCTGGTGATGCTTTTGCCTGCCATCTGTGTTTCTCCTTTTTCTTTTCAGTTGTTGTTCTTCCTTTATCATTGGCTTTTCCTGCTCCCTGCAAAGTAAAATGTGGTTTCTGTGGTCTAAATTCCAGGGCTCAAGCTCTATTTCCTGGAGCTCAGGTGACTCTCTGGCTGTGGCTCCTGCAGCCACGTG